>NC_090916.1:1575361-1649359 GCF_040956055.1 Brachionichthys hirsutus | reverse complement strand
TCTCCTTTCTCTACTTCCTCTCCTTCTTCCTCTCCTTCTTTCTCTCCTTCTTTCTCTCCTTCCTCTCCTTCCTCTCCTTCTTAATCTCCTTTCTCTACTTTCTCTACTTCCTCTCCTTCCTCTCCTTCCTCCTCTTCCTCTCCTTTGACATTCACAGCTGTATTGGCTTCAGGTTTATCCTTCAAGGAAGAATGTCTTTCTGCAGCTCGTATCTGAGGATGAAGAGGCTTGTGTCGCTGCATCCTCCACTGCTCTTTACTTTTAGAACCGAATGAGTCTCTTATCACACAGCCTGCATTTTTCATGCCTTTAGACCCCCCCATTTTCTCCTTTCTCTCCATCCTTGGCATGTCGCTGCTTCCCTTTAATTGGCCAGCCTTGTTTCTGCCATTTCGGTGCCGCTGCTTTGGATTGGTACCGGTAATCTGACGGTGCAGCCCTCTGGCCCACAGATTAATAAATCCCTAATCTCCAGTGTTCTGCCAGCTGCAGCTTTATTGATATGCTGCTGGAGCTGTAGACGGCGAGCGGCGCGGTTCGCCGTCCTGATGCTTTTCTGTTTCGGATTAGTTTGCTGCACGTCTTTCCTGCTTCACTAGTAAAACCCCATTTCTTAATTGGAAAAATGGCGACTTTTCTCCCCATTGTTCTCCTTTTTGTTTTTTTGAGTGCATCCATCATCGCCACTCTGCTCCTGATTGTTGGCCTGAAATATTTGCACTGTGACGTGTGATCGCTTGAAGCAGTGTTGGCATACGGCAAAACTAGGACACGGATTTTAGGCGAGTCGGGGCATGGCTGGGCTGAACGGTACCACAGACTGCTTTTCTGCTGCACTCTTGCTTTTCATCCTCCCGCTCTTCCATCGGCTTCAGATTTACTTTCCCTTAAAGTATTTTACTTATTTTACAAATTGATTTCGTCCTTTGAAGAGTTTCAACGCGATCTGACCATCCAAATCTTTACCCTAGGTCCAAACGTAAAGTCCTGGGTCGTAGGGAGTCGGAGGAAGAGAAGTCCCGCGGTGGGAACCACCCGCCATCTCCGCCCGCCACGCCCACAGGCGGGTCCCCCGGAACCGGATCCCCCTTGCCACGACAGTCTGGCTCAATCCAGCGCAACCTCCGCAAGTCGTGCACCAGCAGCGACTCCTTCAAGGCTTTGCTGCTGAAGAAGGGGAGCCGCTCCGAGACCAGCTTCAGGATGTCGGCCGCGGAGATGCTTCGTTCCACCGATCCCCGCTTCCAGAGAACGCGCTCCGAGTCGGAGCTGGACGCCCCTGCTGCCGCACCCTCCTCGCCGTCGATGCTGCACAGCCCCTTCGCCTCCCCCAGCCGCGGGAAGAGGGCAACCGAGGAGTGGAACCGCTATGAGGCCTTTTCTTTCTCCTCGCCGACCTCGTCGCCCTTTTCAACGAGTGGCTTCAAATATGGGCGCTCACGCATACCTCCCTCCGCCTCCAGCAGCAAGTACAACTCACGCAGCCGGATCCTCAGCAGCCCGATGACAGTCATCCGTGAGCGTGACGGCGAGCTGGCTGAGGGCGAGTACGGCGACATTGCCGAGAGTCTGTCGGCGCCGGACGGCCGGACCTTCCCTACGCTCAAAGACTCCAACGGCGCAATATCTGGAGGGAGCAGAAGCTAGAGAGGGAGGCCCGTCGGATACAGGGAGCAGAACTCGCCACGGTCAGAGGAGCCAATAGGAGGCCCCCTGGAGACGCCGCACCTAGCCCCACCCCTTGGGCACCGTCTCTGAGAGGGCAGACACGCCAGGTCCTGATGTCAGAGCGGAGGTCACGGAATCGTGGACCAGGCTGAACTTATTCTGACCTGGTTCTGGTGCCACTCTTCAAGACACTCGTGATTCTTACTTGTTCTCCTTCGTTTGATGATTCACCCTTTGTGTTCGACAAATCGCGTTTCTTTCACGTCTGGTTTCCGCTCGTTGGGCTGCTTTTTCCGTACCACTCAGGATCCCGGGAACTTCTTTGAAAGGTGAAGATGGGAAGCTAAGGTGAATTGAAGGAGGTGAAAGGTCACAGGATTTGGGTCGACCTTGCAGCTGTGGTGAAATGTAGCGAGAGTACGGGAGAGAAGTGGATCTTAAAGGCTGGCTGCTGGCTGGATCAGAAACGGTCCAAAACATCATGGCGCTCCAGACTCCGCTAGATCAGCCTCAGCTATGGCTGTAAAGCTGACAGCTCAGAAAAAGGGTGGAGGGCTCAGTGCTGCCCCCTAATGATAAACAGGAAGTATCGCTGGGTCTAGAGGGGGTCGACCCAAACAGGAAAGAAGGGCTCAGAACACACAGTTTCATTGAGTTTTACTTTGGAGGTGTTGCACTGTGCGTAGACATTTTTTCTTTCCAACTTTAAAAGTATGTTTTAAAGACTTTTAATAAAGCAGTGATGTCATAACCCGTCTTTGGGAGAATGGATCTATAAATGTAAAGCAAATATCACATTAGATGTGTGTCGTCACCGCGTTGGTTACCAAAGAGCTGAAACATCCGTCTGGACGCGAACACAACCCGAGTGCGACTGTCTGTCCCACACATCTGCTCCAGCTGTTGCTGAGTCGACATAACGCTGTTGACCTTTTTACCATCAGAAGTCTAGTTCTGTATGTAAATACATAGAAAAGGGAGTTTTAAGGAACAGTGACTTATTTTCAAAGACTGTACATTTTTAGAGCCCTGTTTACTGGAAGGGAGCGGCTCCCTTTTTTTTTTTTTTGTAGATTATTTATTTTCACATAGAGCTGCAATGTGGCGTCAGATTACGGGGGCCTGGTGGGCGGGTTAGTCCCACAGTCACTACGCCGAGTCCACCACGCGATGACAGTAATACCTCGACATGCGAGTATAAGTCGTTCCTGGACCGAGCTCATAAGTCAAATACATTTTTCCCATATAAAACAGAAAAAAGATTAATCCGTTCCGGCCGTCTAAAAACACTCAAATCAACGGCAATAGCAGTGTAAAAAAACCTGAATTGCTATATAGATACACAAACACAATGATATAAATGATGTACAGTATTACTGTAATATAATAAGTGATTTTATTATGAGTTTTACCTTCGAGACAGACGATAGCACTAACAGCGGTGTGGCGTGGCTCGCAGGCTGGCTCGCGTGTCGAGGTATTTACTGCACTTTACTTTTGCAGCGCGTCTAAGATGGTAAATGCAAGAAGTCTTCCACTACCCTTGTGCTGAGTTTAACAAAGCTCCCGTTGGTACCTGCAGCTGAGTAAATGTGGTCTCGGGAGGTGGGCCGAGGCGGCTGGTCAGATCCCTCCGACAGCCACGCTGCCCTGCGGTTGTGTGTCTCACAGCTCCCGCCCCCGGTTGAGTCGTAGTGGAGCTGGAGGCTTCTGGCTTTGATGTTTGTCTGTGTAATAAAAAGGTGATGTTTTACTCTTTACTCTTTGTTTTCTGTGTGGGATAGTCGGAGGCATCGTTGGTCTTCAGGCTGCCCGTCCTGCAGCGGATTCCTGTCACTCGGGCACAGACGATATTTTGGACTCGGATGAACCGATGACGGTTCAGATTGGTGATTTTAAGGCTTTAAAGCCAGAAACCACACTCAATGGTGCCGCCGCCTCACAGCAAGAAGGTCCCGGGTTCGAATCCCAGCTGTGTTCTGCCTGCGTCTGCGTGGGATTTCTCCGGTTTCCTCCCATCTCCCAAAACATGCATCTCAGGTGAATCGATCACTCCAAATTGTCTGTAGGGGTGTGTGTGTGTGAGTGTGGCTGTCTATGTGTGGCCCCTCGATGCGCAGGCGATGTGTCCGGGGTGTACCCATCCCCTCGTATCCCTCAGCTGTGATAGGCTCCAGCAACACCCGTGACCCGCAAGGCGGCTGAAGACGAGACGATTGATGGATGAGAAGAATCCACTCGGCGAAACAGGAAATGCAGACTCCTCTGGAGCAGCCGATCCATATGTGTGAGCATAAAAATAGGAGTGTAACATGAGCGATGACCCTTTAAAGGAAATGCTTAACTCAGAGGTTTGCAACCTGCAAGTTAACTAAAGAATAGAGAACACAGATAAAGTATTTTTGAATCAGATCTCTTTGATGTATGAAAGTAACGTCAGCCTGCAAGGAAAATTTAAACCTCTGAGTAAAAGACATGCAAACACATGCTGGAACCTCCAGATTATTTACAGTAAGGGCTGTGGGATGAACAAAGCCAATTAAAGCCGCAGGCGGCGTTGTAGGCCCTCGCCGGCCGACAGGCCGTTGAGCTGACCCGCCGATGCACGCCGCTTTTGTCCTGAGTGCTTCACAAGTGTTTAGATTTGAGCTGCATGAGTAGCTCACAGTTTAGTCAAATCGTTATTTGGATTATATGGCCATCTGCCATCAGGAGTTTTTAAGTTTCAATCCAATATGGCCGCCTTCCTGTGTGTCTGGGGGCGTGGCCATAATAATATTTTTTTTTGCCCTGACTTAACGCATGTCTGTACCAAATTTCGTGGATGTCTGACAAAGTTGGTGTCGGACCCCTCCCCATAAGCACAATGCATTTTGATTGTTGTAGGTGGCGCTGGCGCGCCACTTTTTAATGCCCAATTTTAAAACACATAAAATAATTAATTTTTCGCCGGTTCTGAGCTTGGTTCAAAATTTGTGTTTGTAGGTCGTCTTCTGCGTTGCAAAAGCAATAGCCCCTTACGCCTAGGATAGGCGCTCGGGCCTAAAATGTTACTTCTGTTTTTTTAAAGAAATGCCTTTGTTTGTTCCCGTTTAAAATAAACCTCAACTTCCTGATTCCAGGAGAAAGGCCGGACGAACGGATGAAACGGCAGCGAGCTGTTCAGCTGCCTCAGCAAAGGTTGACTGACCTCTCTTATCACGGTGACATGGATCTGACTGAGGAACAACACACAGGGTGTGTGTGTGTGTGTGTGTGTGTGTGTGGTTCACTTCTGCTGAGTATCGGAACAATTCGGCCACAAATAAATAAGGATGAGTCAGCAGATGTAAACCCGACCGAGGGGAGGATGAGATGGAATAAAGGGTGGCGTGAACGGTGGCCAGGAATTCATCCGGCCGGTAAAAAGCATGGAGGACGTCTGAAATGAATCCCCTGCAGCTCAGCGAAGCTTCTGCAGCAGTCCCGATACGGAGGCACATTTACACAGAGAAAGAAAAGGAAAGAGAATCCTTTGAGGTAGATTATTTTTTTTAAATAATGGGCTTTAAAATAAATTCATCAACTAGATTTTTTTGAAGGCCTCGAGGCTACAGCGGCCTTTGATCACAAGCAGATCATTAAATTATTATTATTTTTTGTCGGACTTGAGCGATGCAGCATGACTGGTACAGATTTAGCATGACTCAGCCTTTCTTCAGCACCAGCGTCGTGAAGCAGGACAGCAGGAAACCAACTGTTAGTCCCAACGGATCCCATCCGAGGAGAACCCAAAGTTCCACGCTGGTCCCTGTAACTAGCGTCAAAGAGGGGATCAAACCAACGATGCTATGTTCTATACAAAAAAAAAATCTAAACGTGTTCCTCACTGGAAAAATATGAAGCATATTTGCAGAAACATTCTCCATGTCATGACTCCTTAGCTCCATCTGCTGGACATATTGTTCCACTGCAGCTTAGTGCTCCTCGGCCTATTTGAGGCCTTCAGTGACTCAAAAATGTAGATCATTGACGTAAACTTTATCCAACACACTTTTATTAGTGTAATGATTCTTTCCCCCATTAATGAGCGTCGTCACACTCAAACGTATATTATGGGAGGAGATCCCGTTTGAGGACCCAGACCTCGTTCCTGCGGTTGGTCAGTTTGAAGGGGCTGTCGTACCCGGCTGCGTAGAACGGCTGCTCAACGTGCGGCGCTCCGTCTCTCTGCAGGCTTTCCAGGAGTTTCAGGAGTTCTTCGCGCTTCATCTTCTCATTGGAGAAACCGCTGTACGTCCTGAAAGAACAAAGAGGAGGCGAGTGCGTGCCAGGAAGTCATTTGCTTCTAAGGCTTCGTGTGTCGTCTCGGTCGCTTTCTGCTCCCAACCTGACGTAGGCGGTGAACTCCTTCCTGTTCTCCACGAACACATCCGGGTCGCTCGGCGCCGGTGGATTATCCTGACACTCCTCCGGGAGGAAGAAGGACACGGTGAAGTGAGATTCACACGCAGGTCCGGCTCCGGGGTCCACGCGGCACGTCACCGGGGCCGTCATCGCCACCTTCACCTCTGAGGGTCAAGGGTCACTCTCAGGACGCGAGGCGGTTGCTTCTCTAAAATGTTGTGTTTCACAGACCAATCCCGGTGTGTCGATCACAAAACCTGATAAATAGCGAAACGATTTTAACCGAGTCCAAAGACAGAAATGCAGAAAGAAAATCCCACCTGACAGCCATTAAGCATGGAAATAAAGGCAGCATTACTGGTCCGGCATGTAAATCAGCTTTTGTAAAACACACAGGTACTAAATACTCGAAAGAGAAATGCTGCAAGCGCTCTGAGGAAAAACCGCTGAGTAACAAAGTCCACTTCGGTTTTTTATTGACCTTTGCATTGAATCGGCGCTTGCTTGTGTTCACACCGATTCATTCTGTAGCATTTGGTTTGGTAGTGCCCCCCCCCCCCAAAAAAAACACCTCAAAGTACAGAAGAAGGCAGCGTGTCGTCCTTACTGTTGTGGTTGTTGCCCTGGATGTAGCTGAAGAGCCTGCGGAAGCCCCCGCTCAAGGCTGCGTCCAGATGCATCCCACTCAGAGTGGTGCTCGCCCACCTAGCCGCACGGTAGCTACGCGTCTCATAATCGGCCCCCTGCTAAAAACACACACAACTCATCCGTCAGGTCAAAAAGAAAAATCAATACGCGATGGAGTTAAGTGACGACTGGAACCTTTTCACGTCTCGTCCAAGAGGCTTCCTCAGTTCTAAATGACTGGTAGAGAGTCCAGATACTTCAGGAAACAAAGAAAGGGCCGAAACCACCAAGGCAATAAGACTCCTCAGGGTTCATTACCCCCCCCCCCCCCAAAGGGCTCACCTCGTTCCCCTCCTTGGTGAATGTGGGATTCTGCAGTCCCGTCGAGAACAGAGCTTGTTGCACAGTTTTCAGCATGACTGGATCAAAGAGGTTCAACGTAAAGAAACTCCGAGAAGAACTTCTGGAAGCAGCAAAGGGAGAGTTAGGTGAAGCGTCACGTGGTGCAGGTTAACGCGAACGACCTGTCAGAGTCTCATGACGTCACCAGCGATACAAACATCATCTTATCTCGGCGATCTGATTGGCTGCGTCTCAGAACGGCCGTTAAGTGTCTGGGGCGGTGCTAAAATAATGTTGTTTTCTTTGATGTTGTAAAAGATAAGGACGAAATTACCCTTCAATTTACGGTGTCGCTTTAGCTTCCTGTTGCGTAATCCACGGCTTCCGGTTGGCTGAGTGAGCCCGTTTTCAAAATAAGAGCACTACTGCTACTAATAATAATATATTTTATTTATAATACACTTTATACCTGGCAACCAAGTCTCAAAGTGCAAAATGGTAACATAAATGTGAACGTTTTACCATTTGTGACTCATATTAGTGAACATTTTCAGTCACATTCACTCTAAAACTCATTTTAAGTTTAATATGCTGTTGGAAAGTTGTGTGGAGCTTCTCAGCATCCTAAAGACATCACAGAAACATCACACTGAACTGTCACTGAATGCAGTTTTAGTCCATGCATGAGGTAAAATTAGAAAATGTGTTTATTTTGTCATTTCCAATTAGACTTACAGGGGCCGGTCAGAGTCACCCAGAATATTGATGCTAAAAGACTTGATATTAAAGTCACAGTATTTGCCTTTGGGGAATGTTAAAACTGTCCAATAAGAGAGAGAGAAAGGAAAGACACAGAAAAGAAAGCAGACCCTGCACTGTCGAGGCGGTTATCATCACACAGAGCCTGTAGCTTTCTTACAACAGCATTTATTCACTACATTACTATTATTTACATCAAATGCATTCGAAGGCTAACTTTAGAAATACTAACATTTTGTGATATGTAAGGAACACGATCACCATCACAGCGGCGTTGGCGTCAAAGCAAACTCTAAAGCACAGTCCGACAGACCCGACACAAACGGGGAGACGCTGCTACATCTATTCAGTGTCATCAATGCTGCTCTGATGGGGAGGATAAAGGGGATCGACGCTGACGTGTGTCTCTAGCAGGTGTTTAAAGCTATAGGTGCATAGTTTAACATTTACAGTTCTGTTCAGCCTCATTAAACTCACACATGCATCTCTCTGGTGACGTACGCGCACGCACACACACACACACACGAGGAACTGTAAGAAGTTTACTTAGAGGCTCATGCAATGCAGAGACAGCAGCTCTGTGTGTGTGTGTGTGTGTGTTAGTCTGTGAGGTGAATCTCAATCAATCAGGGCCAGGGACAAAGGAAAAGGCAGAGATGTCTCCAAGCTACACATCATAAAAAGTCCACTCCAGTCCGAAAGTCCAGTTGCAACCTAGAAATATGAAATAGTAGGCTTCAAAATGGCCCTAAAGTTGTTTATCAGTTTAATAAATGCATCTATGAGACCATAGAACGTTTGGTAAATCCCTTTGTACTGTCAAAATAAATATCCAAGCAGCATGTGACAACGACAGCGCCCTCCTTCCCCTCCTTTCAGGGTTGGTAATTCTGGTGGACAAAAGACAGAACATCGTCTTTGGACAGTTTCTCCGGGTCCACTCGCGTTTGGGAGTCGTGGACGATCACCCCGTCGACCCAGGCCCAGAAGAGCCGCTCAGAGTGGCAGACGCTGAACAGGAAGAGGGAGAAAGTGTCAAAGGGCTGCCATGACAGAAGCAAACGGAACAGAAAGAGCAAACCGATTAAAATCAGGGCTGAACTGATGACGCGTGTGTGTGTGTGTGTGTGTGTGGAGAGAGGAAGGCGCTCACTGGAAGGGGGCAGCAGCAGCGGGGGGCATGTTGTAGGTGGACTCCTTGGTCATCTTATTGAAGAAGAACTTCATCTTGGAGTTTTTACTGCATGCCATCGTCCACGGCTCTGAGAACAGGGGGGAGACATCAGAGCTCCCCGACTCGACGCCCTCGATCAGCGGACAACACAGACGCGTCTACGCACCGCTGACGGTCTTAATGATGTAAAGGCCTGTGGGAAGGAAATGTCGGTCATCTCTGCCCGTGTAGGACAGACGCGGGACGCCTCCGGAACTCTTCGTCACCTTCATCTCGAGTCTGGACGAGGAAAAGAAGAAAAAAGTTCTTCTATGAAACTTGACTTGATGATGATGATGATGATGACGGTGAGCTCGGTCGTACCTGACGAAGATTTTCTCCATTTCCTCCAGCCTGTAAACCTCCTTCACTCTTGTTTGACATGAGAGACGTTACATTCAAGACACACACAGTAAATCTTTGTGTCTGAGGCAAGTCCTTTCGTTCTTAACACAAACTGCCATGGGGTTAGTTAAACATTGATGGGTTTCACGCCTAAAGCACCCAGACACCCTCCAGTATTTATATACGCCGTCAGAAAGGATCTCTGCGGCTAAATGACAAGGCATGCATTTAACCCCGTGGATAACATCTCTAATCAATAGTCGAACACCTGATCGGGTTCATGTCTGTTCTGCTGGGTTTGGCGACTGCCTTCACAAACTTCTCAGCCATCTGGATCCTGGACAGGAAGAGGCTTTTAGTGAACAGAAAAGCAGCCGGCGCCGGTTGCCGTGTGCCGCGGCGGCGTGCCGTACCTCTGGTTGAAGTGTTTATCTCTTACATCGGTTCCATTCAGTACCAGAGCGTCCATGACGTGAACCGCGTTGATTCTACGCTGAGCTTTGCCCTGATGATGGTGAAACGCAAAGAACGAGAAACAAGTAACGACTTTGTTCGAGTGTATTTCCATCGCCGCTGATTTAGCGGAGGTATCAGTAAACCAGCTCCCAGAATCCCTCTTCCTCTCTCCTCACCTCGCCCTTTAGCTCCTGGATGATCTCCACACTTAAAAGTGTATCCCTTGGCAGCTCAAGCTTGAAATTCTCTAGTTTCTTCCAACGCAAAGGCATCTTTCCATCCCACGTGTATATCTGAGACTTCTGCACAAACAGCGAGGAGAGGAGAAACGTAAAACAGCTGATAGAGATCCGTGAGCCGCCTCCTGCCGTCAAGAACAGAAACTGGGCTCAAGTTCAAGAGCTGCATTTAGGTGCGGCGTGTCTCTGAAGACTCACCCCCAGCCCCAGAAGGAAGACCTGCTCTCCGCCTCCCACAATGCACCTGTGATCCAGGACATGCCGCAGTTTCTCAAGTGTGCTGGAGTTGAGAGGCGTGAGTTTAGACTGGAGCGTTTCCACATCTGAATTCTGAGGTGCAGTAGAAAGAGAACACTTTAACATTTTAAACGTCCATAGTTCTTCAAAAATCTGGTTCCGGACCAACAACATTGGGGGATATCCAAACTTTACTCGTGCACTCAAAATGCTCTTTTTTTTCTACTTTCAATTCATTTTAAATGGTGTAAAGAAATATCCCATATTAATGAACTGACCTTAACAAGTTCATAGAATTTGGACTTTGGGTCCGCGGAAGCAGGAGCGACTCTGGCCTTATCAGGGACCTGGAATTGGAAATAAAATGCATCTGAACAATGAATGACATCTAAAGGTGCAGTACTTTGTTGCGTTTTAGTCCAAATGAGTGCATTGTGGGAGTTTCTCCACCAACCCTCCAAAGCTTCAGACATTCCTTCCTGATGTCCGCTTGCCTCGGCTCTGACAGAGTTCTAGAGAAACAAATACAACGTCACTCCTCTTTTTTGCCTGCATAAACACAGTCCGGTATAAAGTACACGACCCCAGAAGTCACTCACGGGTCAACGACGAAGGCCTGAATCTTTGCCAGGGCCTTGATCTGGACCGCACAGAGTCTGCAGAGCGAACGCATCCTTTGTCAGTCGATGAGTTTGAAACCAACACGAAGGCTTTTTCTGACGCTGCGTGTCTCTACCTCTCGTTGGAGTTGACCATGTACTGATAGAAATCAGCGTCTTCCTTGACGATGCTCAGAGGAACCACATCTGTGACGTCGGCGTCCGTGTTCCTGAGCTGGTTCATTTTCAGGTTGACTCTGAACATGTATTCTCTGACGGCGTCTGATCCCGGCTTCAGACCGCGACACACAACGTACCTGTGTGTGTGTGTGTGTGTGCGCGCCGTCAGTGATCAGAGGCTTAGACAAGTGCTAAAGACCGAGCTGTGATTCATGCAAAGGAGCAGACAGCTGACGTGCATTAAATTAATATTAAATATTATTTATCTTGATCCGCCTGCTGTTCAAAGCTGCATTTTCTGTCGTGTAAACATTCACTAATAACTCGGCGCATTTCACTGGAGCTCCTCATCTGAGACAGACCCACAAACCGAAACTCAGCCTGAAACCGAGGAAGTAAAAACAGCAGCAAATGCGCTGCTTTAATAGCTCCGTGTACACGCTGAAGCTGCTTTGGAGTTAAGCCCCAGGAATAAAACGTGTCAGACATCGCCCCTCCTCGCTTGGCCCGGGACGAGGGATCGTACCGGGCCAGCACCGCCGTGTCCTCTTACGCAGCGACACACACGGACACCAAGGCGCACCTCTCAGAGTTGGCGGGTCTGCTTGTGACGGGTTTGAAGAGAGAGATTCTGTCGAAGCAGAGGTACAGCAGGTAGACTAAGCCCACGCTAAACGGCGTGAAGAGGTCAAAGGTCTTACAGACGAAGTGGCCACCTGGAGAAGACGAAGAGAAACACTGTGATCGTCGCCTGAAACCCGATGCGTGGACGATGGGCCCGTCCGTGCACTGACCTGTCCGGAGAGTCGAGAGCGCCGTGAGGATCTGGCACAGCAGCAGCTGCTTGCTCAGGATCTCCTGGAGGTTTTCTTGTCCTTCCACAGAGAAGCCCTTCAAAACCAAAAGTGATCCATACAGTAAACGCAAAGCTAAAGGCCTCAGGTGGACCAACAACGGCGAGTAAACCACGGAACGCCTGCAGCTGACCCCGTCTGCCATGAGGAAGTGCAGCCCTCGTTTCTCTGTGCTCTCCAGGACAAAGTTCCTGAAGGCGGTTATATTTTCCGGCCGGGTGATATCGCCGTCTCCATCCACTCCTCCCTCACCTGGAAGCGCGGGAGTCGAGTTATCGCCGAGACGTAACCGCTCTGCTCCCCCTCTCAAAGTGACGTGCATACCGTAATACGGCTCGAACAGCTCGCTCGGCGCTGCGTAGAAATCCTCCAGTTTGAAGTCGCAGGGTCCTTTCAGCGTCATGCCGAAGCCCTTGGCGTGCCAGCGCCGCTTCCACAGCACGAACTCGGAGAATCCTCCCGGCCCGGCACAAACGTCCCCGAAGTAGAGCAGCTCGCCTTCGCGGTCCTTCGTCAGCGGCTTCTACACAGCGAGGGGGGGGGGGGGGGTCCGTTTCCAGCCGCTCATCACGTTTCTACATGTCGAGCCTTTGCAGCTCGTCGCTCGATCCACTCACCGCCTGAGAATCCTTCGGGTTGGTGAACATATTGTCGAAGCAGTGGTCGATGTTCGACATTTTCATGGCTGCTCTAAAACAGGAAGGGCACGACATGAGTCCCCGCCTTTAGAGGACAGCTACGGAATTAAACCTTTAAGATTTAACGTGAACATTCATCTGGCATTAACCCCTTGAATGGGAACACATCGCCCAGAAAAGTGAGATTATTACTCGCAAGTTCATAAACAATCAAGAAGAAAACACGCTCGGTTGTTTTATCAAACCAGGAATGACTGATGTACCGTTTTCTTTTTTTAATAATTTGCTTTCTGTCCATTATTTCTGCACACAAAATACAAATGAACAAAATAAAACATCCAAACCGCTGCTGACCAATGACTGACCTGTTGAGGAAGATGCCTCCTCTAATCATCTCATAGGGATTGGAGCGTGTCCGTGCTCGCCTCATCTCCTCGCCCTCCAGGTTGTCAAACACCGACTACAACACAAACAGAAACACAACTCAGGGTTGTTTGTTACACGATATTGACTTGGGACCGTCTAGTAATGGGGAAAATACACAGACCTTTAGCTAATGTCCTTATAAACAGCCATGCAGTGAAGGACAGCGTTATCAGAGGACACAGAGGAAGAACTCAACCCACATACAGCTCAGCATCCGGATTACTTCTCTGATCAACCGCACGGCATATATACAATCTGGAATCTGTTATTTCATGTTTATGAGCTAAAAAAAACAAAAGGCACTACAATGAAAACCAAGTTAGAACTCACCTTGTGTCTCAGAAGAGTTTGCAGGAAGTCTTCGGTGCAAAATTCTGTCTCATCCTCGATCTTTAGTTTTCTCTATAAGCATTCAAGAACAAATAAGGGCAGAGAATATGCCGGAGGGGAAACTGTGTCCAGTATACGTGTGCGTGTTGGTGTGTGTGTATTAACCTGTCCAACATTCATCCAGTCCCGCAGTTCGTCTGAATCGGGAATTTCTGTGGTGCATTCTGGGAACCAGGTCACCTCCTCTGTGGTACTCGGCTGGAGA
Organism: Brachionichthys hirsutus; assembly: GCF_040956055.1. NCBI lineage: Eukaryota > Metazoa > Chordata > Actinopteri > Lophiiformes > Brachionichthyidae > Brachionichthys > Brachionichthys hirsutus. Next base: position 1,635,795 of record NC_090916.1, on the reverse strand, counting down.
GATAACGCAAAAGACAGGACACAACGAATGATAGAAACATTAGAAATGGCTCTCAGGAATGACAAATATTATACTCAGGTAACACAGAACTCCGTTTTTATCGACTGCGTACCTCTGGTTCTTCTCGCCAGTCGATGTTGAGCTCCCCCTGGAAGCCCTGCAGTGTGAGCCCAAGGCCCCGCCTCCCTCGCTGAGTGGAAGCCTCAACAATCTCTTTGCGCCCCTGGCCAAACTTCCCTAAACCTTCTCCCTCGCGGAAGCCCATCTTGGCCTAGATGCAAGATGTAATATAAGGTTTAGGAAAATAACAGTTTAAATGTATAACATTTAAACTGTCTAATAACCAGCGACACCTCAAGCTGTAAAACATTACCATGAGTTTCTGCGACACGCTGTTGTACATCGAGAAACTGGAGTTCTGAGTCCCGTCGGCGCCACCGCAGGTTGAGCCTGATGCGAGTCCTGGTCTGAGGTCCTCTGGACCATCAAGGGACTCGTTTGGGACAAAATCTACATTGAAACAAACCCAAAGCCACGAAGGTTCAATCGTTCATGTAGACGATCTGCATGACCTCATAAAGTTATAAAATGATTGATCTACCTGGTGTGGATATCTGCGAGTCTTCATCTGAACTGCTGTCATCGCGACGTCTTTTAGTCCCGTGCAGCAGGACAGACGCCTCTTCGGTTCTCCTCTTCATCATGGCTGGAGGAGAGATGACAATCAGAACAGGTCGGACGCATAGAGTAAAATAAAACTGCCAAGCTGATGAGTTTATGAATGACACTTTATTTAGGCTCATAAACTCTTATATTAGGCTTGACTTTAATAGAATTAGTGGCTAACTTTACATTGGATAGAAGGCAAACACGTGTTAACCTCGAGCCAAAGGCTGCATGATAAACAGATTGATGTTAAAGCTTGACAATATAATTTCAGAGCGTTACCTCTGTGGTTCTGTTGCAGCTAGCAGCACTGAGGTGTCGAGGCTCGGCAAAGCAGACCCATGCCACTCCGATGTATTCTCAAATAAGAACTCGAAGCTAATCGGGCTCGGCTAGTTGGTGTCAGTGTGGGTGTTTACGGTGTTTTCACTGAAACGAAACTGCGTAGCGACAGCAACTTTAGCGCTAAGCTAGCTGAATTAGCCGTGTGTTTTTCGTTTTTAAACAGTCCAGAAGAAAATCGTTTCGCCTCGGCGGTGAGGCTGCATCGACAAACGTTGAATTTGCATATGTTTCGAGGTTTGTCCGTTAAAGTTTTATTTGAAAGTACAAACTTGGCAGAAAAAATTGCGCAGCTTTCTGAGGCTTGCCGCAGCCCGCGTTATGATTTTGGAGAATCCAGGGGTCCTTCGTTTTCTAGCGACGCAGGAGTGACGCGCGTTACGTTGCTGTCTATTCTAGTGCCTGTATATTATTATTATTATTATTATTATTATTACCATTGGACGTTTATTGTACAATATGAAGTTATTGGTAAAAAAAAAAAAAGCTCCACAAATACAACAAAAAACGAATTTATATATATATATACATATAAATGATATGGAAATGATCTGCTGATGAGCAGCTGTTTGTACAAATGACAGATGAAAAGATGCTGAGAGAAGCATCGGCTCAGATTTTCTCCATTAACATCATACAGTCTAGACTGCTTTACGGGAACGTGATGCAAGCAACGGACAGGACAGCGATCAAGCAGCTGCAACGACAACAGGCAGATACAAATCCAAAAAGCACGGTAAAATGAGGAGTGACAAAGGCATCAGAGGAATGCTGAAGACATCCCTGTAATCTGAATGAATGGATAACAACAACAATAATGTCATCTTCAAGCAGATGAATGGCCGAGGACTGAGTGCTTTCTCTCTCTCTTCCTCTTCTTGCCCTGCACAGAAGCAAACATGAAGTTTCATCAGCTCTCAGGACAAACGGTGTGTGGTGGTGATGTTGTAGAGAACGAAGCATGAAGTGTCTCTGCTTACATAGTTATCGCTCGCCGACCATTCTGGGTGCTGCTGCTCGTGGAGTTCTTTGTCTTGCTTGGCTCTTGTGTAGAACGTAGAATGGTTGTCCATTCCTTCACAGAGATGACAGGCATTAGATGACAGAAGCAAAGCGAGAGCATCAGCGGCTGCTTTCATCCTTGTGTCTGTTACTTACAGTATTACAAGCTGCATATGCGTGTTTACCCTTTCATGGATGGTTACCCCTGGGAGGTCCCGAATCTGGACGCACGAGCAGAATAAGTGATTAGATTAACTCCAAAGGTGTCACCTGAATTAACCCCCAACCCTCCTGAGAATTTAGATTTAAGTAAAAAAATAGTAGATTTGCTTACCATCTGTGGGGTAGCAGGAAAGTGTTGCAGGTTCCTGAACATCTCTGGTGACAGGATGGTATGTTCAGCCCCCTGACCCTGCAGGTACTGTGGTGGGACAGCAGGGGGGTAACAGGGGACAGCGTCTGGGACATTTTCCAGGGGACACTGACCCTGCAGGTACTGTAGGGGAGCAGCAGGGGGGTAATAGGGGACAGCGTCTGGGACATTGCCCAGGGGACACTGAACCTGCAGCTGCTGTGGTGGGACAGCAGGGGGGTAACAGGGGACAGCGTCTGGGACATTGCCCAGGGGACACTGACCCTGCAGCTGCTGTGGTGGGACAGCAGGGGGGTAACAGGGGACAGCGTCTGGGACATTGTCTAGGGGACACTGAACCTGCAGGTACTGTAGGGGAGCAGCAGGGGGGTAACAGGGGACAGCGTCTGGGACATTGCCCAGGGGACACTGACCCTGCAGCTGCTGTGGTGGGACAGCAGGGGGGTAACAGGGGACAGCGTCTGGGACATTGTCTAGGGGACACTGAACCTGCAGGTACTGTAGGGGAGCAGCAGGGGGGTAACAGGGGACAGCGTCTGGGACATTGCCCAGGGGACACTGAACCTGCAGCTGCTGTGGTGGGACAGCAGGGGGGTAACAGGGGACAGCGTCTGGGACATTGTCTCGGGGACACTGAACCTGCAGGTACTGTAGGGGAGCAGCATATAAGCATATAAAATGTCATCACTAAATTAAAACGGAAATATCGATCCCTGCCAAACAAAGGAAATTATCTTGCAGCTGCTTAAATTAAATAAACACAAAAATCACACAATACTGTATTGCGGTGACAACTGTGTGGTCTCACACACAAATAGGTGCCTTTCCTCTCATCCCGTTACTGTCACACATTTTGCAGCAAAAACATTCAAATGAGACATTCCGATACCCTAAACCCCGCAAAGCTGGCCGAGAGAGGGTCCGGCGTGGGCCGTCACACAAACCCTGCCCCTGTCTAGGGTTACCAAGTAACATGAGCGTCTGTGGGGTGGGAAGGAAATCAGAAACCGGGGGGGGGGGGATTGACTGCATATGGGCATTTTAGAGAGGCCGTTGGTCCTGCTTGGACAAAGACATGAACACAGGCTTGTGGGCAAACGAGGTACAGAAATGGAAAGCAGATGAATGCATGCTGAAGCCAGTGAATATTTTCAACCATGATGCCTCCAGTTCATCTATATTTTGGATGTTTGAAATGAGATGCAGACAAAGAAGCTCTTTTCACTACGCTTCCGTCTGATGTTAGGTTGGCCCTGAAGCCTCGTCTCTCCTGCACCACAAATTAATGAACAATCTGGAAATGTAACGCTGCGCTGACGACCTCAAAAATAATGCACACTTAACAAATACTTTTGATGGAGTTTAATAAAGACAGGAAGAATAATTCACATCCACAAATTGTTTTTAATAAAAAACCAAGGAAACAATGTTAGGTAAGATTTATAGAGTGATTATTTCTACAAAGTGATGGGCATACAGTAAAAAAAAAAAAAAAAAAAAAAGGAAAAAATAAAGTTTTCTATGCAAGTCGATGAAAATTGCCAAAACATTAAAACATTTCTTCAAATATGCCTTTTTCAGCAGGAACCATAGTTAAAAGTAATCTTGTGTTTGGACCGATAATACAATGACTGCATCATTTTACTCTAGGCTTCCAAAAAACAAAAACAATCAGACTGGATACCAGCCCTCAAAATACACGGGACAGAAGTTTTCATATGGGCTCAGTTCAATTCAGTCCACTAGACCTAGACCTAGTCCCAGAGCTTGATCTGCCCGTCCCACCCGCAGGTGATGACCTTGGAGGTTTCGTGTGGATGCCACAAGGCGCTTATGCAAACCTTGTCGTGAGCCTTGATCCTGTGGTACAGCTTGGTGGTCTTCCAGTCCCAGATGTTCAGTTTTCCATCCGCATCTCCCGACACCACATAACTGGAAGACAGGAACAAACAAGGGTATTTTAGTCCAGGCTGGGTGTTGCCATGGATACTGAAAAAAAGCTAGGGCACCGGTTCCCACATAGGGGTGGTTGGTGAGAAGAGGGCTTTAACCAGCTATCTATGACCGTAGCGCCGGCGCGCCGGTCGAAGAGACCGACTTTGACCAGCAGGTGGTGCTGGTGCGCCCTCGCCATCTGTAGGTCGAGGGTTAAAAACGTTTCACTGGGTGTTTTGGCTCAAGTTAGAGTCTAACTCTCAACTCGACGGCTTTTTATTCTTTAAGAGGAACGGAGTACTCAGCATCCCGATATCTGTGGAATTCTTGTCACTTTTAACGCTCTCTTTTTCGTTGAATAAAGTGATTCTAAAGTTTTTTCCAAACTTTCCATCCCTTCAGATAAAGGTAATCTCCTTCTGTAAATCAGAAAGCTAAGTCTAACCTCATGTCGGGGGAGAAGTCCACTTGGCAGGCATAGCCAGCCACCATGTGGCCTTTGAAGACCTTCTTCTTGTTCAGCCTGAAGCGGTTCTGGGCTCCAAAGATCAGGATCTGGTTATCCATAGACTGGCATGCCAGCCATTTACCTGGGTGAGAAACATCCAAACAGCACGAGGCTTACCAGTAATATTGAGCAGTAATCACATTACACAACGTTCGAGTAACATTATGTACAATCCCATTGTGTTAGAGAGTATTTCTTAAAGGTTGTTAATATATGCTCGTAATCTTATGTGGCATCGTGCCATCCATTTCCTCCATTGCGGACTTGTTAAATTGATACTGTTGGCAGTTCATTTTCCCACAATATTGTACAGCACGGAAACATAACAGTGTCTTAAAATCACTCAATGGGCCGTCTGTAGCAGGACAAACAAAACAAAGGGCTGCAAACACATGAGGCTTCACACAGCCGATAGGAAACACTCGGATCGGGTCCAGACCTGGCCCGACAAACACACTCTAACACACAAAAATAAAGATTTCCATGAACTGAGCGCGCATTGCTGTCGCTCTTCTACACTAGAAGGCATGAATAAACCTCAATGTGCCCGTGTGGGTTTCGGTTCTCCTGCGGGTATTTTTGCCAGGATTTCCGGACTCACTGTTGGGAGAGAGTGTCACGGCTGGCATCGAGTGCATACTGGGCTCGGCGATGTACTTGAAGTCAACAGGGATGTCCCTGAAAGAGAAACAAAGCACTGTGAGCACAGTGAAATTAGTTAAAGGGGACATATAATTGGGAGGGGGGGGGGGGCTTTTCCCATGATTTGGTGCTTTTTGGTCATTACCAACCCAAAAGCTGCTAAATTAAACCACCCAGTCAATCTTGCGTAGTTCTGTAATCAAGTATTGAAACATCTGGCAGCACTCTTTTTGTTTGTGACATCACAAGGGGGGGGGGGGGCGTTCGCAAGACGCGTGTGCACTCTCGCCCCCGTGTCCGTGTCTCCGCACGTCCACGCTCCACTCGTGCATGAGTCGAAGAAGAACAGAGCGGATGAAGTTTATTTTTGTGGTAAAAAAGTCGCCTCACTAGTATTAATTTAGTTTCGGCTTCATTTTCAGAGGCTTTTCTGACAGAGCTGTTTGAGACAGAAATGAGGGACGCTGTCCTGCAGCATCTGTTTGCTATTTTGACCCAAGACAGTCACAGATATTTGGGAACTGCGTTATCTTGTGTAAAAAGGAGAGACCGACCTGCTCAGCCCCTGAGCATGAACTCAAAGGGCAGCATTCACAAAGCTGTAGTTTGCTAGCCGTTACTGAGCCACCTAATGATTCTGTAATTGAAGAGGGAACAGTTTGGGCGAAAAACTCACAGCGATCCAATTTACAGCTACAGTATGCAAATACATGTGGGAGCTGAGGGAAGTCTTTGATGCACCGCAGACTGTAACCGCCAATTATTTAATAACGCCGTTCCAGCTCGCTCACCCCGGATCCCTGTGTTTTTATTCCCCGTCCTGCAAGATTGGAAAAACTGCCATTTGATCTCTGGTTGACTTCCTTTCCACGCAAGTATCTGGCAACTTCAAAATTAAATGGCAACATGCAACGAATACCTCTCGCTGCTCTAGCGTGTGTCTTTATAACCCCCCCCCCTCTTCATCCTATCTGTTCATATCCAAAGCCACGTCTCCATCCATCCCATTGTGTGACAAGTAAACACGTAGAACAACGTAATTCCACCGTAAGATCAAAAATGAGAGCTGAAGAACTGAAACAGGAATCAAAAGAGAGATGCAAACCCGTGTGCACGTAAAAAACTGTCATGTCTGCAAACAAGAGAAGCTTTACTTGGTAAAATCGTCATCGTGTCAGCCCCAAGCCCCCCCGATTTGTCAATGAGCAATAGAGTGATGAGGGTGGGACGATGTCTAAAAATAACTGAGCACGGTAAAGGGAACAGGATTTTCTTGATGACGCCTACATCCCATCTGTCTCGCCAGTCATCCCGATACATTTCGTAGAAGCATTTATAAATTGCTTGCTTACTAAAACACACAACAAGCGATGGAGGCCAGGTTCACGGGGTGTGTGTCTGTGTTTGTGTGTGTGTGTGTGTGGGGGGGTGTCACTGGGAGCATCTCCAGTGGCGCAGCATTAGTTTGGAGAGGGGGAAAAAAATGACTTCCCAGAGCAACAGATGTAAAGCAGGCGAAGCGTGGAGGGAGCTACGAGTCAGAGCAGATTAGCAGCACGGCTGCCTGAGCTCAGGCCGAGATAAGGTGGGCTGGAAGTCTGCTGGCGTCTGCTCTTCTTATCAAAGACTCCGTATCGGAGATGAGTGGCGTGAAAACACATCGTCAGGCGGCAGCGCAGCAGAAAACAATTATGCATGGCTTGGTTTTCATGGCTTTTCTCTACATCACAGTGAATTATCGCATTTCTTTTGAAGTGTATCGCGATACTTTATACAAATTCATCCGTTTATAAAAGGTGCTTAGAAAATGGAGGTGATGCATCATGCATTTACGATTTAAAATATTTTTGTACTTTCTGATTAACGTTAAAAAGAAATTCAAACATTTATGCCTTTCAGTGGAGAAGTGGTTGATATGAACTCTAACTTACTCATCTGGTGCACCAATATATACCATACATACATATATATATATATATATACACATATATATAGATCCATATCTAGAGAGAGAGCGAGAGCCCCACGTATATAAAAATTATAGACCACCAGATCCAGGCACAAGTATTCCAGTGCTTTCGGTCAGTGGGGTCACCCTCTCATGCACAAACACAAAGGCGCCTGGGCTACCCATGATGCACCTGACCGAGTTTGCATCACACTTACATCTCTACGACTCCTGATTGTGCTTTTATCATAATGTGGCTCCTCGTACGTTTTTACCCTTCACGCTGCTGGATGAATTACTTCACGCAGTTTTCCACGAGACCGTTTCAGAACCAATGACTGCCGATCAATGGAGGCGCTCATTAGCACAGGCTGCAGCATGGACTCACCACTCCCACACTCGGAGACTCTTGTCGTCGGACGTGCTGACGAACCGCCGGTTCTCGTCGACGAAGGTGATGGTGTTGACGGCTCCCAGGTGACGGTCGTACTCCTGAACCACCTCGCCTGTCCTGATGTCCCACTGTTGAGAAGACAGGCCAAAAAAAAAAAAAAAAGATCAATTTTCCGAAACTGAAATTAAATAGAAAGGGATTTCTCGACATGGAGGCGCCAATCTGTGTTCATTTGTCCATTCCTGATTCACCGCTTACCAAATGTAAATACAAGTTCTGTTGTTGAGGCGAAAACAAAATGCCTTCGGCAAAGATTAAACTGGCCTCGTTCTTTAAAACACAATGAAATAAACATCAAGGACGAGAGTGCATTTCAGCCAATTGTACATCCAATTCTATTTATACTGGTGGGGGGGGGGGGGGGGGGGGGGGGGCTGCGTGAATGAATAATGACTCGGAGTATTGCTGCAGATAGTCGGACAGTGGACAGTATAATCTCTGTTCCTTGACGTACCTGTAATCCCGTTGGCATCAACATTAGCAGAACAGCCATTCAAGAAAACCACATTTCTTCATGACGTATTTCAATAACTTGAATCTGAATCACCACGAAATTGATCTTAACCCATCGACTGCCAACCATTTTCAGCTCAGCTATAATGCCGAGTGCTTATTTTGCCCGATTTTCCAAGCCCCACAGAATATTCTTCTATATGATTATGCAAATGGGATATTAAAGTATCTTCTTTCATCAGGAAAAAAAAGTGTGTTGCTACCATTTTCCATTCCGGAGTTATTGGCCGTTGAAGAGAGGCAGATTTCAATGACAGGGTTGGCAATGAATGTTTGGGTTAGAAAAGAAAACACCGTTAGACGGAAATGGCACTGAAAGAGTTAATGGCAAATCTGTGTATTTATTATCTCATATATTCGCTCCAGGAGCCCCACATATTAAAAATACTTGAGATCACCAGATCCAGAATATCACCTGGATCCAGATTTAGACTTTGAGAGGCAGCTTTTAAGGACCACGGGCACTATTCATGAAATTAGGAATGACATTTTCCAAATTGCTTTTGTTCCACCAAAGTAGAGAACGAATCAAAGATCTGTCTCCATGGAGACGTGCCATCATATGGGATTGAACTCAACCTTTGTGATCGGTAAATATGAGGAAAATGGCAGACTAGGCCACCTCCGTTTCACCGGGACGGTCAACGTAAAGACGAAGAAGCCAACGTTGGGACACACACACCTTTCGGGTCCCTACAAAAGTGTGTGTGACATTTCCTTGAATTACTTCCTGGATGTCACACGTTCGTCGGAGACTGTTGTCTCTTCGTTAACGCTGCCCCATGATTAACGACCACTACTGCACACAGACACACGGCGCTGCTGCTGGGAGATGAGGCCGGGGTGCATTTTATATTCCTGCGGCACAGGAAGTCCACGCGGAAATCCCCGAATGCATCTGCTTGGCCAAAAGTGAAACACGCGAGAAGCAGAACGGAATCACTTGGAATGCAGGACACAACCAGCCCTAACCTGAACAATCTTCTTATCCGACATCCCGGCCACAAAAAGGTTCTGTTTCTCCTCGTCCGGGTTGAACTTGACGCAGTACGGTACCTTCCTGTTGGTGAAGCGGGAGATGCACTGGCCTGTGGAGAAGAGGGGCAAACAGAAAGTCAAAGCTCCAGAGTAATCCACAGTGGCTTTTCAGCGAGGAGCCCCTCAAGTTGTTTACACGTCAAAGACAAATCCAGACTCCCCGGCGCTGCAGAGTCCGTTTCTGCAGGCTCACACTGCTCAGATGCAACACAGAATACTCCGGGAGCTCCTCTTTGTTTACTCAGCTGCAGTGAATCAGCGCAGGAGAGACGCAGCTACTGCTGCTAGAAACATCGTTTCTGCATTAGCTCTGGTTCAACTGCAACTCGGAGAAAACTGGACAGCGGCTATTAAATTAAACAAGGGAAAGGAAGGAATCCATTCGATTCGGCACAATGTAACTTTGACGGCAATGCATCGGATGGATCCTGATAACAAGTGGGGCATTTAACTCTTTTCTGCCCTCTGCTGGAATACAGCAGGGCGGGAAGTCAGATTGATGAACACTGGTAACAAGAAACCCTTAAACTTGAAACTCAATGTGTTACTGTATATATATATATATCATTAATGTAAAAGAAAACATCAAATATACCAATCAGTCTAACTGGAATTAAGTTTTTGGTCACCTTTGCTTTAAAAGTATTTTATTGATAATTATCAAACTGGAGGATAAATAGGTGTGCAACTTGATGCAAGTAAAAATAAAAGAAAATAATAATTCTTACAAACAGTAAAACATTATTGTACAATAAACAGCATGTTATATTGCACTCTATATACTGCTGAGGGGCCAATATACACCAGCGTATACATGCAGAATGGCGACTACATCCCTCCTGAGGCAGCAACCCAGATGTAGAGCCGCCCCCCGTCCAGCCTACCTGTCTCAGAGTCCCAGAGCTTCAGATAGCGATCATACGCAGCGCTGAGGAACCGGGTTCCAGTGTTGTTGAAGCAAATGTCTCGCACCGCTTTGCTGTGGCCTAGAATTAACAGAAAGAGTTCAGACACATATCCCCAAAACATTCATGCACACAAGACGAAAAAAAGTCTCTTAAATGTTGCCTAGTCCAAATCCCCCCCCCCTCATTTGAGGACTGGGATCTGCTTCAGGGATGGTGAGAAAGAAAGATGATGATGATTAGGAGAGTCTTTAAAGGAGAAAGGAGATAAAGGAAGGAACTACATACTCCAGCTATCATTTCAACCCTTCTCCACCTTTTATCTTCTCAATCCACAGCCAGGCAAACCTTTGGCTTTCTCTTGCAGTCGAGATGAAGTGAGGTCACCTGGCTTTTATCAGGGCCTCACTGTTTCCACGGCGATAACAGAGACCGCTGATGCTACGTGCATGCTTGCCTGCGTGTGCTAATCTGGCACCTCCAAAAGCAGGAAAAACACAGAACCACAAACTACACAGAGCTCATCGTCAAATATACTAACATGAAATCACATCCGACAATATGAATGTGCATCACACTGGTTTACATGGTGTTATCTGAGCTTAATGATGCAGACAAATAATTATATTCTGCAGGATTCTGAAAAAAAAGAAGTGAATTGTGATTTGTTTGTAAAAATTGAGTTTACGATTCTCTTAATGCCCTTTCGCCGTGGCCACTCTCGCTCTCTCTCTCTCCCCATTGCTATATCATTTGAATCACTTTCAGCGCCGGGCTTACTATTGCAACAACACATCATCAGAGATGAGAGTGAGTGTGTGTGTGTGTGAACCGAGCTCGCGATCTTAGAGCTAATAATTGGGCAACTCCAGTCGGCGGGTTCTTTTGTTGCGTGTGATTAAATTACAGACCAAACTAAACAATATATTAGGGAGGATGAAGACGTTTTAAAATGAACAACCAGCAAAATTCATACAAAAAGGCAGAATTTAAGATAAAAGCTGGGAGCAGAAATCCTCCGACTGACGGCAAGACTGCCGACAGCCAAACATTCGGCCCTTACACTGTGCTCTCCCTTCCGACCTACACCAACAACGCTATGTGCCCCCCACCCCCCACGTTGCCCCTCGCTCCCCAGGCTGATGAATTATGCATTTTCCGTGAAGGAGCTGACAAGCAGAACCACAACAGCATCTAGCCAGACAGCGTGCTGCCTCTGGGAAGAACCGCCAGCGACCAGCACAACGGCCGCCTCCATCCTCCCACAGATACCCCCCCCATCAAAAGAAATCTTTTTACGAACCCCCACACCTGCTTTCAGCAGTCGCGTCTTTAATGAGCCAGGAATGCGGAGCTCATGGTCTGTCTCGGCCGCTTGCATTCCTGACCGTGAGCATTTTTCCACGTCAGCATGTTTGCCGATGATCTTTGAGCGATTAACGCAGCGTTGTCGTTTGGTGGGAGACGTCTGTCGTGCGCGGACTTACCAATGAACGTGCGTATGCATCTTCTCTCGTTATACACCTCCCACAGCTGTGGGGGAGGAGAAGCTACATGTGAGCAGCGACGTGACATGAGGGCAGCATCAAACTCACCTCAGCTGGCCATATCTACGCACTCGTGTTGCGTTTCCATGACGCGACACAGCGATCATTTACCTTCATCTTACAGTCCATGGAGGAGGAGAGCAGCAGATGACCCGAGCTGGGGAACAGTCGGATGGCGCTGACACCCTGGCAAGAAACACACAGAGGAGAAAGTGTATGGAGAGACGCGTCGTTACAGGATCATGTTTTTATACCACAGTTCTGAAATAGTTCAAGTCTAAAAAATTTGGAACGTGTCAAAAATATTAGACACTTTCAACTTTATTTATATATATTTTTATATTGTGCATCTCTCACTGTTACGGAAAAAGGCTTAAATACACCTCATGCTTTCGAGTATTTTACAGTATTCCCTCGCAGTATCGCGGGATTCTGCAGTATGTATGTTCACATTTCTATTATTTTATTGATAAAATGAGCTTTTTCTAGCCTACGAAAAATAAGTCAAAAAATTAAAACACATATACAGTATTGTGACATACAAAATACAGTACAGTTACAGTACTGTATGTACTTTATAATACTAATATAAAACATACTAATAATACTGAACGAGGTCTGCGATCCAGCATCTCTCCTCGCTCACCCACCTAGCATCAGCGCGAGTCGTTCGCACAAAGTGTTATTGTTTTTAAACATGTGTGCTCTAATTAATGAATTGGAGGACAGAATCCATACACCCTGTCAAGGCAGGGCTAGCGCGCCTTTATTCTGCCTCGACCTTCTGCATAAAGGGAACGAAGGCACAATGAGGCAGTCGGTCCTGTTCCACTCCGAACGAGACGCTTTATCATTTTAGCTCAAAACAAAAAGGAATTCAACCGAAGATCTCCTCCCATTCCAGACACACACACACACACACACATGCCAGAGTCTTCCCACCAACCTTGGTGTGTCCAGACCAGACGTGAATCTGTTTCTTGGGCAAGTAACACTTGTTTGGCGCGTCTGCAGATCTCAGGTTGATGCCCACGTCCTGTGGAACGTGGAGGTAAGAGCGGCCCTGGTAGTCAAACATGTCTTTAACTGTGGGGGAGATCAAAAGGCAAAAAATAAATAAATAAAAATACACCAGAAGAATGTTTTAAAATGGTTTTCCTGGGAGCATCTTGAAGAATTTAATGCTTGACAACTGAGGGACACCGTTTGTCCAGAGACAAGAGTCACCTTTTGTTCTAAGACTTGGTCACAGGGAATAAAAAACGGAATAAAAGACAGAAATTGGCCTGTTTATAAATGCATGAAAACTGAGACAATTTCATCTGACCTGGAATATTGAGTGACTCTAATGGACGGTTCAATCAAAGAATACATTTTAAGATCACACTCGGGATCAAGAACCATCTCACTGTGAGTTAAATGTCAAAATGAGGGCGAGCCACAATACCATGCAGAATGGTCTTCTCCTCCGCTGGAGCCTCTTCCTCATTCCTTCCTTTCTTTTGTCTCTTGGCGAGGTACTCATCCAGATCTTTCTTCACTTCCTGGAGATCAAATGAATCACAGTTCGCACATTATTTAACAGATTTCTTTTCGAATACAGTGCCGAACACAGAGTGGCTAATATGTTGGCGAAATCAGCGATGGAAATCCCATCAATTTATGGATTGCAGCACTAGAAGGACAAAAAAAAATCCAGTTTTCAGGTGTGAAATGTTTTTGCATTCTTGCATGAAGGACAAGGGCAACTATTCTTAGGATTTGACTGAACCAAAACAAAATACACAAAAGGGATCAACACCAAAATGAGCCCTTTTTGCGATGCCCAATAGCACGTCCCGCTTCAGCCTGGAGGACGCCGCCGCTCCGCGATGGGGATTTGGGTTAATTATGAGACGACGCACCATTTATACACGCCGTATTTAACGAAGCCTTACCGCTGAAGGTTTGGCCACAGATTGCTCGTCCGTATATTTTGCCCATGGACCCAGGAAGTTGTCGATCTCTTCAGGCTCGCCACCTTTAACCTTCTTCCTTTTCTCTACCTTCTTATGGCCACTCTCAAACACAGTGAGGCCTGGAGGAAGATCAACGCCACGTAAAGAGTCTCAATATGGCTTCACTGAACAAAGGACCAAAATAAAGAGACAACAACATGGAGTAATAGAGGGCTTCGAGGCTTTTCTAAATTTCCCCACTATGCATTGCAGGCGGCCATATCAAAAGGCTGTGTTTACACGCTCAGCGTTGTCGATCATTCATCCATTGATAAAGCCAACTACGGGTGCTATTATAAACTGTCACAATCGCGGTGGGATAGAAAAAAAAGAGCTTTTATCACATTCCTAAGGTTATTTCTTTGGCGAGGGGAAGCAGCGGAACAGAAGAGTGAACGGCAAGATTGCTGCAACCAACGGATCCGACGAGACCAACGTCGTGTTTGCTCGGAGCATTTCATTTCAGGCACACTGTATTAAGCAAAGTTTGGCATTGCATAGCCTTGCAATCCCCGTTAGCTGACCTTAGACTGATTATCCAGAGGTGTCCAATCCATGCCATGGAGGGCCGAGATGCTCCGGGTTTGCTTTCCAACCAACTCTCCAGCAGCTGATCTCACTAATGAGCTCCTCCTCCCAAATTGGAGGAGGTGTTGATAATTAAAATCACCAGCTTTAGTGACCGGCTGGAAGGAAAACCTGCAGCGTCTCGGCCCTCCAGTTTGGACGCCCCTGTAGATTATCTGTGATAATCCATGGAGTCAAATTTGGGTCAGATCATTCCTGGGAATTCACGACTGTCGCCTTGACAACACGATGTCCGCTGGGTTTATGCAGATAAACACAAACATCACGATAATAGCTGTCAAGACTCCGATAATTCTGTAGGTCCTTCAAAGTGTTAAATGTGCTGGGTTGAAAGATTACGTAGGTTTCCTAAGTCCGGACACACAAAGTGATCTTTACTCCGCTGGGATCTTTCCCCCCAATCAAAGCCGTTTCCTCCATGTAGCGAGTAAAAGCCTTCTCGTCTAGTGACTCGGAAAATTTTACAAAATCCAATGAAAAGTTCATGTCCATTGAATCATGCGTGCTATGATTAGCGCGATCGTGACCGAGCACGTCTCAGGAAACAAAGCGGCGTTGCATTGTGGGATACCGTCACGAAAAGGACGAAGCCCTCTATAAACAATTACCTTTATTTTTCTCAGCTTCATCCACTGCACCAATGTAGCCAGTAGAGGTAGTCTGGTGTGTGTCAACAGATGGGTCTAAAGCATAGCCTATAAATAGAAGGGAGATGCAAGTAACCAAAAAAAAAGATTCAACTTCAAAAATGGCGGGGGTGTGTGGCCACATCATTGCCACCCAGCATTGAGGTCACAGACGTACCGAAGGTGGAGAAGGTCCTCCGCTGCTGCTCAAACATGAAGTCGTTGAGATGAGCAGGTTCTGCGTAGCCGGACAACATGTTCCTGGGCGCAGCCATCTGCTGGCTTTTAAATGGGTTCACCGGCCCAAACTACGAGGAGGCAAAACAAAATCAGGACTCAACTAGAAAAGCACTGAGAGAGCGCAGACCTCCGCCGAGCAGCTCATTCCCCTCCTCATCCACATGTTGATCTGGATCATCATCAAAGGGTTCTAAATTGTTCTTGGTATCTTTTATACACCAACCATGAAAATAATTTTTAACTGATTTCTGAATCCGTAAATGAGGTTTTCAATGTTAAAATTATTTTTTTTTTTCCTGACCTCATTCTGGATCAGATCCAGAAGATATTTTGCATATCGGACCCCTTTCTATTACTGTTAAGTATTTGTATATATTATAGGGATGCACTGATCGATGCACAGGAGGCCGAAACGCAAGTGGACCCCCCATTTTTAGAAAAATCTTCACAATCTAGATTTGGATTCGGATGAAATTCGACCAAATATACGTAAACCCACAAAGAGAGGTGAAAGCGTAACAGGAGATAAAGTGAAAATATGCAACAATAAAACAAATCTAATAAAATAACCACATGTTATATTACAGTAATACTGTATATCATTTATTAGATCTTTTTTGTGTGTGTCTGTATAAAAGCAACTAAACCCGCTTTCCCCCATTGTTGATTTGGGTGTTTTTAGACCCAAATTGTTTTCAGTTATTTTATATGGGAAAAATTGTATTTGGCACACGAGTGATGTGAGTTACGAGCTCGGTCAAGGAACGAATTATAATCGTATGTTAAGGTATTGCTGTATGGACTCAGCTCAAAGTGATATCAACTCATTCAGTACTTACCTCTGGTGCAAACATAGTCTCAAATGTCGGATTGTACGCGACTTCTTTCAATGAGGGGTCCAAGTGGATCCCGGTCTCTACAGACTCCTGAAATGAAATTGCTCAATTCAGAAAACAGATTCTCGGAGAGTCAATTGCACATTATATCGCTGTTCGGAATTACTCTGCTCGTTATCAGATGTCAATAATAATAACTCACATCCTGCTGCCAACAGGCTTAACAGCATTGAACGACGATCTTTAGCATTAAACGACAGAATGTCTCGTTATCATAATATGTCTGAGCCAATTCCAATTACTGCACTTTAATTTACAACTCAACTTAGCGCTAACGCAAGCGAGCATGGTTAGCTTACCTTAACAGCGACCTCGGGGGCAGAGTTGAGTACGGCCAAAGTCATCGTGGGTTCACACTGTAAAGGTTTGAGATGCGCTGTAGCGTCCGGGCTCTCAGAGTCAACTTTATCCATACCGGGTTTGGATTCCATCTCATTGTCTGAATCGGAGTCGCTAAAGTACGAAACGAGGGAAGCTGCAGCGGCAGACATCTTGGATGTTGTGAATTAGCCGGAAGCTGGAAGGTAGTACTTCCGGTGCGATCACTTCCCCCAAGAACATAAAGAAATATTAATTTGGACTTCATAGATTAATATTATATCACCCACTCAAAACATGACCAGGAATAAGAAACCTATGCAGAAAAGCATTTTTTTTTAATTTCGTATTCATTATTTGAAACAACATGCAAATCTGCACAACTAAACTACTCGGTACTTACTCCTGCTACTTGATTTGCTAATTGTTTTTAAAGGAAAAATAAATATTGGTCTCACTCATAAACAATAAAAGTGTTTCATAAATCTATGCTGGATGTACTGTATATATTTGTTTGCGTTGTATTTGTCGTAGCTCTTAGCAATTGTATAAAATTTAAATACATGGAAGGATAAAGACTAATCAAATAATTGAACGGGAACTAGATAAATGCAGTAATTACTTTTTACAATAATTACCACGCGTAGATTATTATCGCGCCTCAACAATAAAGTGGTAAGTACCAATGCACGGATTAAACAGGTTTTTTCTCTATATAATAAACATATTTCCTTTGCCGTGTCTTTAGGTAATATCAGATTTTCCGAATACGATTAATTTTACATGTGTTTATTTGTTAAGCAATCTGTTATTGGCTTCATCAGACAAATGAAAACGCAAATGTAACAGATATTTACCGTGAGATCCCCTTTAGAAAGAGACGTTTGGACTCTTCCCCTCCGCCGCCGCCTCTTACAGCAGGAGTACGGAGACAGTACAGTTATGGATCCGACCCGGGGATTTAAATTCTTGGACACAGCGGCATGCTCTGCTGCCCGCTAAGGATGTTAATTAAACAAGAGGAATTTTAACAAGCGTATCAGGTAAATTTTTTTTACATTCCGTACTCAATAAGTTTAACTTTAGTGGCATCGCGTTGACGTTATTACCATCTCACCACCACAGCAAGCACAAAGTGTCCTAAAACCGGGTCGATTCGCTTCATCCCGGAGCTGCTGAACAAAATAATAATAATAATAATGTTCGTGATTCAACACTGCTTCATCATCAGCGACTACTTCGTTACAAATAGTGTTAATATCTATAACGCTTAAATTATAAAGTGGCTACAATTCATTAAAATAAAATAAACCATGGCGCGTTTAATAATGAAAAAAAGAAAGAAGAAACGACAGATTTGCTTGAGGAGTGATGAGTGGCAAAAAAAAACAAAAACAAAAAACAACCCCTCCACATCTGCAGGAGCTCCCGCAGTAAAGCGGATTGACATGTTCAGTGCGTGGAACAACATCATGCTGGTGAGAACCTGGAGAAGAAATCATCCAACGTTGAAAGGAAACGTGCAGCACTTCAAACACTTCACACCTTTTATTTATATAAAGATGGCTGTAGAGTTTCAGGTTTGCACAGTATAGGGGGGGGGGGGGGCACTGACGTCGGGACGTGATTTAATTTTCCCACGAAATGCAATGGCTTGAGTCAGAGACGGAGATAGGGGGGCGGGGGGGGTCTATTCCAGCTTGGTTTGCAGGCATGGGGGATGGTAGCCTTCCAGCCCCAGTGAGAATCATGCTTTGTGAAATTTGAAACCTTCTTTGTGCCACTTCAAGCGCAGCACGAGAAGCTTTTTTTTTTTTTTTTTTTGTCTCTGCTGCGGCCATCAGACTCGATGGCGTTGCGTGCGTGCCGGATCACGTGATGCTGTAGAAGCGCAGGGCTTTATGCTGAATTGACCGTCGTTTCTGCAGCATGTCACTCTAAACTGAAAACAGTCTGAAGAGGCAGCAGGAATCACGCTGGATTTAATGCAATGCAAAGATATGTCACATTCTTTGCCCATCAGGATGCAGATCAGGAGCCGTTTGTGTGTGTGTGCGGTTGTTATGAATGAAAGATCAGCTCCAGCACCATTAATAAAAGTGCACTGTGTGTTTCATCTTTTGACTGTCGAGCAGCGGCTCCAACATGTTCACGCCGTGCCTTAAAATGCACATCTTTATGAATAGCTTTCAAGATAAACCTCGATTCTTTATTTTGAAATATACAGATTGAGCGCGTGGGAAAGAAACTTTGACTCTTGCAGCTGTTCTTTGTGTGTCGTTTGTCTGCAGCGGCTCCCAAACGGCCACATTGCTGGCAAAAGGGCCACACGAAGCATCATCAATATACGCTGAGTTTAAAATCTTATTCAAGTCTCTCCCTATAGGGACATTAACTCATCGAGTGCCAGCCACTTTCAGCTCAGCTATCTGCTGAGTGCCCCAGTTCTCGCGCATTTTCCAAGCCACGCTAAATATTCTTTACCATGACTATGCACGCACCGCACCTACCAAATGAAAGATTAAAGTCTCTTTTTTCCATCAGGAAAAAAAAAGGTTTGTTGCTACCATTTTTCATTCTGGAGTTATTGGCCGTTGAAGTGAGGCAGATTTTAATGTCAAGGTTGGCAGTGAATATTTGGGTTAGAACACTAAAACGTCTCTAGACGTCAATGGCACTCAAACAGTTAAAGAACCAGCGACAGACCCATTTGCTCGGCTCTGAGTGGATGCGTGTTGAGGTGTATCAGTTTGTCTGAGGCGACTCGTTGCCTCCAGGACTTTTCACTTCAAACAAGCAGGGAAGAGTGGAGCTCAGGTGCAACGTAGGAAGGTTCGGGGTTCCATCTTTATAACCCTCTCTCTGATGCGCAGCGCCCTGTTTGGCCTTACCTTCAGGCGCGTTCCCAGGGTGCTACCACGGTTTCGCCTGCCGCTCTCTGTGAACTCTTCCCTCACAGTTTACAGGTCCCGTGTTTTGTTCCTGTTTTCCAGAGACCCTCATGATGATAGAGGAGCTTTGGCATTGGACCGCTCTTATTTGCTCAAATCGCTCTGATCCTCTGCCAGTCTCTGGGTTTCTCATGCTAGGGAGGATAATAGCTCGCTTTTTCTCCAAAGAGGTGAAGGGGGGGCATGGGGGGGGGGGGGGGGGGGTGTGATAGTAGCACACCCAGAATAACATAGGGCACAATAAAAGTGCTTGAAAAGAGATGAGAGTAAAAGGAATGATGGATCCCTGACATTATGAGAATGTAGAAAAACGTAGTGGGCCAGCGATTCTGACAAAAGCAGAGGCAGTGTGTGTGTGTGTGTGTGTGTCCGATGTGGAACACAGACCGACCTCCTATCTCCCAGCTGTTTCGACGCTCCACAGACTACTGCACACAGCGGCTGTTGTTCCTCCTCTCAGCTCAATAATGCTGCTTCTGTCCCGGGCCTGGACGCTCCAGTTCGAGGGACAGCAGGGCTCAGTTCGCCGGTTTGACCCGTGCTCCTTGCGTCTAACCGTCACTGCCTCCACCACCTCCTCATGCTCCGTCCATGCATTCCTGTTCTTAGTTTCCACATCGCATCCTAAACCGTGATGCAGGTTTCATGTCAGGCAATTTTTCTGCAGACCGTGAAAATAAAAAAGAGGAACGTAAAGGTAATCACTAATCCTTATATTATTCACTTGTTATAACTATTAAAGGATTATTACACCAAATACCTACTCAATAATTGCTTCTGTCCTTCCATGTTCACGTTTACACCTGTCGGATTCTAATAATCAATGCATCGGAAATGATATTGATTTTTTTTTCTTTCGGTGCTGCCCGGTAACACTGTGTTGTTGTCTTTTGACCCAAGCTTTCTAGGTTTATCCTATTCTGGAGGAAAGGAAATGTTATGCTTGTGTAGAATAAACACAAACACTTTTTTTGTGGATCAGTTTTATGTGATGAGCACGGAGTAGCATAATGTGAGCTTTTAATTTGAAAATATTTTCCCTCTTAATATATTTAGGATATCTCAGAGCGCACCCCCTCTGCTTTCCCTGTAACCATCGCTCACATTTTTTTACGCCTAACTTTCTTCCTCCTTAGCATTCGGGTGTTTTAACACCCTGTCTTTCCCTGGGAAGACAGGGTGTTGACGGGACTTCTCAGTAGCTGGACATGATATCTCTGAAATAGACCTGTCCACCACTGTCTCTGCTCCTGCCAGCAAGTCAAAAACATTAAAACCTCATCTGAGCACACACACAATCCTCCTCCTGTTGGCCTATGCTATCTTTTTTTTTTTTTTTAATCTCTCTCCGTCTGTCCTGAAAATATCACCATCATTTATGTTCAGTCTTCTTCTTTCTGGACAGCAGTTTGTCCTTTTCCGTATATTCCTACCAGGTCCTGGCGCCCACACTACCGATGTCAACAACAGCACCTACGTTTGAATGGCTCCGACCACAGCACCTTAGCCGCCGATCACCTTTAGAACAGATTGGCCTGACCAATAGAAAGACTTCACTGATGCGGTTCCTTTCAGAAATATATTTGTTTAGAGCAGGCATATATATATATTAAATCCGGCCCGCCGAACTTGTCCAAATAATATCATTAAGCTAAATGTTATTATAATTAAACCTCATTCATTTGACGTTTTCCCTGTAAAAGGCCAAATTATTTCATATAATGGCTTTTACATGTCATTTATACGCGTTCACACAAACACTCTGTCCATCTGTTGCTGTCCCGGCCCCTGGTTGAGAGTCTAGTCTAGACTAAGCGCTTAGGTGTCGGTGTAAATGTAGAGTAGAGATAGCATACCGCCAAATTGTATGCAAGGAGGGGACTACAGCACTGAATCTTGCAGTTTCGGCTCATAGATTTGCTTCTCTCTTAATTGCCTCACGGATGTGTCCTGCTAAAATTAAATAAAGAAAGCCCTCAAAGCATTTTAGTCTGTTGCACTCGGGTATTTTGGGGAATGAGCACCATGGTGTCCTGTGGCTGACCCAGCTTATTGTCTCAGCTGAAAGCTACACGACGGGCTAAACTAAGCACCGCTGAGGACGCTCCCCTGGTGTCATGTGAGCGTTTGGATGGTAAACGTAGTCCGATACCTCGCTCAGCACAATGTAACCTTGGTGTGTGCCAGCAGTGAATTAGGAGAGAGGGCTCTCCTCTCTAGTTATTGGCTCGAGCACAGTCAGTGGGTGCTTCTGTGTATTTTTGCCTATATAGCGTCCACAGTTTGGCTATTCTTAGCACACCGATTAAATGTAATACACCTTGTAGCTGTGTCCCATCCTGTACGCAACGCAACTCTAAATACTGCCAGACTGATTCCTGCAGTTGCACGCAAACGTGCACACATTTAACTAGTTTTGATTATGCAAAATTCAACTGTGAGCCTCCCTCACGGTAACTCTGTGCTCCTTTCACCTGCCTTGATTTCTACCATCCTCTGTTCAGACATATTCAATCACAGACATGCTGCATTTTCATTAGAATCATCATAAGCATCTCATTGTTCTCCTGTCAGCGGGTAGGCGTATGAGGAACAGCACGGAAGGAGAAAGGAGGCGAAGACGGTGAAAGTTCAAAATGAAAGCTTCACTTCATTTCAGGCAAATAATGTGTTTCGTCTATTTAGTATTTATGCCCAGCTCAATCCTTTATTCTTCCCTGTGAACTTTAAAGCCGCTTTATTCAAACTGTTGCTGAATGTCTTGAGAAAAGAGGAGAGCAATAGCGGAACGAAATGCTTCTGGTCGCGTTCAGTCGCTACTTCACAGCTGTACTTGGTGCCTTCAATCGGGAGCCAATATTCAGCCGTTCACTTACTGCTCACGGCAAGGTCGCTTCGCGCTTGCACGAGGCCCAAGAACCGGCCTTGCCGACTTTGTGCCGGATGAAAGCTCAAACGAGACCACTGGTGTCATCTTTCTCAGATGGCGAGATGGGAGGACAAGTAAATAAGTAAATCTCACTCTTCTATATTTCTTTCGTTGTCACCTTGAAACGCCAGATCGAAAAGGATTCGGCTCTTCAGCAAGTCGTCTTCGAAGAGCGCTTCTTGTTAGCAGCACTTTTTATTACATGCTGCATGCCAAAGCTCAGCCACTCAATAATACGACAACCCACTGCAGGGTAGAGGTCGGATGAAGGTCATGACATCCTTACTGGCGAAAGGAGCGTCTGTAGCTCAGTGTGGAGGTTACGTGCCCATTACCAATGGAAATGGTGGCTTGTTCAGGTCCCGTGCTAGCATTTAAAAATGTGTCATGTGTGATGAAATAAAAGGCAATTTCTCACATGAAGCTAGAAACATGGCAGCCTCTTACATAACTGCCTTTCATTTGTAGAGGCACGGTTTGTGTGTCAAGGCTGCTTTTACGCAAGGACGGCGAGGACGCGTGTGTCTCATGGGAATCGCGCTGCGCTCCTGTGAACAGGTGCTGAGATCGGTCGAATAGCATTAATGTTTGACACATTTTCTTTATGACTTTGATCTGGGCCATTGATGCATCAGCGTCGATCACCTGTATGCACCAGAGCCCGGCTTTGTCGCTGGACCTTTTCTATTGCTTGTGTTAGCCAGCCACCCAACTGTAAAATGACCCCCCCCATCATATATGATATCGCCGGCCACTGTATTGTTTTTGGGAACCGATCGACTCACCACTGAAATGCTAAAGTGGCCCAGACGATCCAGTGCTGACAATAAGGCGCTCAGATGTTATTGACAGTATTTGGTTGAGAGTTTCATTGTTGTCCAACTACGTATATCGCTTCAAGGGATTATATATTTGTTTTGGCTTTAATATATATACCGATTAAATCTGGTGAAACACTTTATTTTTATCACTTTTTTTCCCCAAATGTATTTGGACAGTCCCTTCTTATCAATGCGATGTGTAAGAAGAGGTACGCCTTAGCCGCTCCCCCTTAGATGGCATCTTTTGTGTGTGTGTGTGTGTGTGTGTGTGTGTGTGTGTGTGCGTGTGTGTGGAGGGGGTGCTTAATAGGCCCTGGCTGATAGTTAAATGGTAAAAAAGCTTTGCATGAGCTGCCTGGAGGGAAACCCGTCTTCCTCTCGTTAGCCAGATGAAGCAGCAGCCCACATTGGTCTGTCCCACAGTGCAGGAGAAGATCAAAGGTCAGTTTGCGATTGCGTGTGTTTCTTTATATATATATATAAATGTTAGCAGTGACTCGGGGCGAGAGTCGGGCTCGTGTAGCTGAGTCCTAGGAGGACAGATAGGTGCGGAGAGACGTGCCCATGGGGAGCGATGGCCTTAGCGCCACAGAACGTTCCTTTTTCATTTTCTCTATAAGATATCTGTGCCTTCGTTCTCTCTGTCTCTTATTTCTCTCTCTTGCTCCCTCCCCATGATGTTTCTTACCATATTCACCATATCCACCTTCCTGCAACCCTACGATACTGAGTATAAGTCAGAAGCTAACGATGACTGCCGGTTTATTGCTTCCTAGCATTAGCAGCGTCTGCGTCTGGAATATTTTATATAGCCCTACACTGAGTTCAAAGAAAGGGAACATTACAGGGAGACACAGGAAGCATGGACACATGTGGACACATGTTGCTTAAACATACAATTGAAATGCTTCAAATGTAGCAGGGATCATAAAAGGACAGTCTTTTGTGGTATTTCTCATTTCACTTCATCTGGGTTGCAGAGCAAACACGTTGGAGGACTCATCATTGTCCTTGAATCCCCATTAGTAGTTTATTGTGGCAACCCGGGTTTGTACTGAGAGACCCTTCGGTTGTGGAGCAAGCAATGCAACTTTAACTGGGTCTGAAAAGAGCCTAATGACTGTCATATCCACACGCACACACACACACACACACACACACACACACGCACGCACACGCACGCACACGCACACACGCACGCACACACACACACAAACTGCTGGGGTTAGCCAAAGTCTGACCGACCAGGGCAGATAACAAGGAGTTGTGTGGAAGTAGTGATCGGAACTGTTGATAACTGTGACACACACACACAGACACACTGAAGAGAAGGCCGTGGGGGGGGGGGGGGTCTTGAAATATGCTCACTGATAAGAGAGAGAAAGAGAGGCAAATAAGGGGAGGGAAAAGACAAGAAGATGCTTTGTTCCTACAGGAAGAACTGGATTAGTCCCCTTTTAAGATGTGTCCACAGGAGACAACAGGGAAGCCCTGCCTGGTGACAGTCGAGACTCAAGGAGACAATGGAGTGAGACGTGCTTTTGTCTCCGTGTTTCCCTGCACCATTGTCTCCAGTATCGTCTTCGCCAGAGAAGCAACGCCGCATCAGGCTCCATCTAATGATTAGATCTGTCAAGATGAATTGAATGTGCTTCCGTGACGTATACGGCAACCCTTAAAATGAGTATAGCAAATCACATAAAGTCAGACGCCTTTGATTCATGTCAAAAAACATCTTCTAAGTCCTCAGAAAACCAATCAGGCAGGAGCTGAGTCAGTGTCTTAGTTATTGTTCAATATAAGGACAGAGTGATCGGATTGAGGCTCGAAATGCCATTTCTCTCGGACCCACAGTGTCAATATAGAATGGAGTAAATGGTGGAACAATGCATCCATGAGATGAGGATGAGGTTCTAGTTGTTTGGTTCTATATCGAGGCGTCTGGGCTGGGTTGTTAGGAAGTGAAGTTTCCGAACAGCCTGATGGAGGAAACTGTTGCCCAGTCTGGTGGAGCCAGCTCGGCGGCAACACGCCGAAGAGGCTGTGTGAGGAGTGGGCGAAGTCTTTTATTGTGTCATGAGTCGGTTGTTAAAAGAAGATTATGAGACAACAGTCAGTCTTTTTTCAGCCAATATTTGTTGCACGGATTCATTTTCCTACCGTCCGGCTTCAATTTGTATGCTGAGAATGTTCGCCCCTGCAGAACTTTGTCCCTAGCTGTTTTAAACGGTCATGAATATGTCGGTTGTACATTGGTGTGTGTGTGTGTGTGGGGGGGGGGGGGGGGGGGATGTCATGAGACACGGGTCATACAATGCCTGCGGCCGACCTTTCCACCCCTTATGAGCGTGCTGTGGATCAGCGCATTTTTGTGTTTTACGTTAATATTTTGTGCATGCATCAATGGGCCGCTATGTAATTTATTAAAATACAACTCATGCTTGGCTGAAACTGGACTTGCCATGGTTTGGTCTCCGCTAGCTGAGCGTGGGTAAAGGATGTAAGTCCTGCTCAAACCAGAGCTTGGTGCCCTCCCCTACTATGTCCTGCTGCTCCGTACCCACTGGCATTGCCTCAGGCCTCCTCACAGCAAGGGCACCTCCACTTACCATCATCATCCTGGTCTGCCAGCAAATTTGCTCCCAGAATAGTCTCCCATACGCTGACACAGGCTGTGACATTGTACATAAACTCAAGAGACAGCTTACGAGGTTTGCACAGCTGCCCTGGGCACCGACTGATCAGCCCATTTCATCCCACCAATTCTTTTCTCGTCCTCACTTTTCACCTTTCAGCTGCTGCCAAGTTCCACTCGATTCCCTAAATGGCTGTTAAATAGGACATTTGTGATTGGCTCTTACTCTACCAGCAGGGTAACATCATGCCTGCAGCATGTTTGGTGTAAAACGCTTGAGATTTGAGAATTTAAGCAATGAAGCGTATAGAAAGATTCTTTTTTTTTTACTGTCAGAGAAACAACAACAACAACACATTTTATATTTGAAATTTTTCACCAACTCATTCCTTTTTATTTAGATCACTCTGCTCTTCCTCAGATCTCCTGAGATCTTGTTGATACTCTCGAGATTCTTGTAAATCTGGTGTTTAGGGATAACTCTTGGAATGACGGTTGGGTGAAAGGGGGTGAAAGAAGGAGCACAAATAAATCCACCGCACTTTCTCTTCAGAACACTGTCTATTCCTCACTTTCTGTCCGTCTTGTTATTCCCATGCTTCACTGTGGTGTAGCGCAGCCCTCAATGGCGCAGCGTAGGAAATAGCACTAGGCTAGTATGCCAAGAGGGCAGGTGACGGTCACATTAAACAAATTAATTAAAAGTGCATGAAGCCCGAACAATGACTGACACCATGTGTGATGTCATGTTTGAGTACAAATTGCAGACAAGTAGGGGAGAAAAAAAGATTTGTATTTCTTTTATGATTAAAAAAAAGTCACGTCCTTGTTAAATTTGAAGCACAAACACATGAGATTATACGAGTGGAAGAAAATAAGCAACCCAGCGGTGGTCAATAAAGGCACACAGTGTTGGGTTATCCTTAAAAGGCCTTTTCCAAGCCTCCTAGCGATGTCACCAGACTAAAAACACTCTTCATTCTGACCATGACGAGTTGCTTAATGTAGATAAATTCAGAGAAGACTGATAGAACAGTTCATCCTCGGTGTGCTGGATCTGCACCCTCTCATCAGACCCAGGCAGAGGGGCGGTGATGTGACGAACATGAAAAGATGAGTACTCAGAGGACGCTTCAGACGTGGAGAATCGGGGTGGGAGCCATATCTCCTGATTCATGTCTCTTTAAACTGAAAGTGTCACTGCTTTTTGACATGTGGCTCTCTGGGATATTCACAGCAGTCTGACGGATGTGGATCAGGACTTTGCAGCGCCTTGGCCAGTATGAATCACAAACCCCACTGTTGCGTCAAATTACAAAACTACATTGGGAATGAAAGCATTTTCACAAACACTCCACAAGCTCCACCAGCATTTCTTTTTTAATCACACTGAGCAAAACAACAACAGCACAATGTTCTCCCGTGCTGTCGATGGCTTAACACGGCAACAGGAGCCATTCAGAATCCCTCTCATCCAGCAGCTGGGTTCAACCTCTGCTCTGAGGGCAAAGAGCTGGCACATCTCGTCGTGTCTCGGCATTTTGTAGACGTTTTATTTGTCTGATGTTCTTCTCTTGGGGGAGGTCTGCGCTCTTTGAGTGCTTTTGTAGTTTTTAACATGCAACACAGAACCTTCTTGTAACGGCACCGGTACCGACGCTGTGGGTTTCTGACACACAGATTTTTACTGTGTATATGTACAACTGCTGGCTGTCGTGGGCTGCTTTCCATCCGACTGAGCATGTTGAATCAGCGATGGAGCCCGTTGTGAGAGAAATCAGCCTGACTGGCAAATGAGAGAGGCAGAACTGATGAAAACAAGAAGGCTGGGTGCACAGTGTGTGGTACTTTCCAGCTGGAGACACTGGGTCTATTGCATAGTCCCATATTCTTGAGCAACAGCACCTGTCTGCTGTCTGTCTTTGGCCTCACGGCGGAGGGGAATGCGATGAATAGAGTGGCTGTTTAATTTGCTGTTTTCCCCTCAAAGCGAGTTGCAGTCCTCTGCCTTAGGGGCTGCTCATCATGCGCCTTTTTCGTTCAAGCATTTTGTGTCGTCTGAGCCGACAGGGATTCCTGTAGTTGGCGTGCGTGTCCTTCACCGCTCTGTGAGCAGCATGGGAGTTGGCATAATAAAATGCCCCTCATCGGCCAAACAAGAGCAGCTGCACGGTGAGCACATGCAGGCATTTATTATTGAGCGGCAGAGCCTTCATTATTCATGCCTGTGGGTTTCCATGCGCCTGAACCTATTTGAATCTGTTTGTTCATTAGACAACTTAGCTCACTGATGCTAAATGAAGGTCTAAAGCCCCTGGTAGCAAGTACAATGTGGGCTGTGTCCAGATACTGACCCAGTATAAGGGTCGTCATTGATTGTTGGGTCACAGTGCCTTCTTTCATCTGATGAATTCATCCCTCGTTCCGGCCGAAAGGTCAATGCGAGTTTTATTTCATGGTTCTGAACAGACAAAACATTGCGACACTGGAAATATAAATTGTGGTACCACAGAGCCACCGTGTTCTCATTTGCATTTTCATCACACAAGACAGATTTAGTGATTTAATCAGTCATATCACAGTTTGGTATTTGTGTCGTGTGAAGCAACTCGTGACCTTTGCTTACAGCTGCCGGGCAACATTAGAACCAATCAGAACGCCAGCCACCGGCTGAATACCTGAGGAACGTTGGCGTGCCAGGACGCTCTCTTTGATCAGGACTCATGTGCTGCTGGATGACCTGCATGATTGGCACCGCTTCCTGTGTGAGATTTTTATGGACAATGGCCATGGACGGAATCGAGTAACCAGACTACAGTTTCTGTGTGTGTGTGTGTGTTATAAAAAAAATACCCAGCGTTATTAAGCCGGGGAAGAAGTTTCGGGTGCGCCCCTATCCCCCTGTGCAGGTACTCGGCAAAGTTCCCCAATACTGGCAAACCTACTTTGCATCGCAGTCTGTGCTCAACCTGACAGCAGTGATGCTGCAGGTCTATTTTCAGCCCCAGCAAGGGGGATGTGTATGCTTGTTGATGTGTGTGTGTGTGTGTGTGTGTGTAGGTGTGGGTGCGTGTACTTCATAGCGTCTCACCGGTGCGGCCCGGCGAGGTGTCATCTCACCGCTGAAAGCGTACCTGTTAGTGCAGAGTTTTAATTGGACGGAAGACACACTGGCACATGCCATGGCGTCGCCAACACGACCTGCTGTGACGGGGTGAGGAGGGGCGAGCAGCGAGGTTGTCGTCTCATATGGTGTTGTTTGCGTTGACTTTCCTCAGAGATGTTGGCTTAGTGTTTGCGTCAGGTTTTCAAAAGGACTTCATACAACGTTGTGGGAGACGCTGCTGTCAGGGAAGCGCAGCAACTTCAGCGCCTTCTGCAGACGTTGTTTCACGGGGACCACGTGCACCAGGAACCCGCACAGTAATCAGACGGCAGCAGTGAAGCATTAAGAGCAGAGCAAGCAATGAAATGCTCATGTTGCATGTTTACTGCTGTTTTGGAGCAGCCGCAGTTAAAGGTCGGGTTTCCAAAGACTTGTAAAAGAGCGAGCACTTTACAAGCGCCGCTGTGGCTCGGTTGGTTGAGTGGGTCAGCCAATGGCTGATAGGTCAGCAGTTCAAATCCCGCCTCCGACCGCCCACATGTCTGGATTTCCTTGAGCACGACAATGAAGCCCAAACTGCATGTAGGCAGCAGTCACTCGTTGGATTGTGAATGTAAAGTGCTTTGGGCATCATGATGGTGCCGAAAGTGTTCTGGTTCACTTTTACTTTTCATGGTTGGTGTATAAAGATACCG
Source organism: Brachionichthys hirsutus (assembly GCF_040956055.1). NCBI lineage: Eukaryota > Metazoa > Chordata > Actinopteri > Lophiiformes > Brachionichthyidae > Brachionichthys > Brachionichthys hirsutus. The sequence goes on along the minus strand of NC_090916.1, from coordinate 1,606,120 downwards.
AGAACAATTTAGAAACTTTTGGTGATGATCCAGATCACCATGTGGACGGTGTAAATCTAATTAGGAGGGGAATTAAAAAAATAAAAAATACAATGCATCATTGTAACTTTCTATTGGTTCTTTTTATTTCTGTCAATTTATTATTTCTAACTTTTGTTAAGTGGAGCAGTGTTTGCTAACAGAATTCTGAATTGTGTATTCTGATTCTGATTCTGAATGAGCTGCTTGGCGGAGGTCTGCGCTCTCGGAGTGCTTTTCTAGCTTATGAAACCTGCTATTTAAATCAAAATAAAATGGCATTCTATTCTTGCATGCTAATGAGAGAGAAAACGTAGCAACATAATGATCCTTTTGAGTCACTGCAGTCATGAAATGAGTTCTCCTAACCAGCTAAGCCTGATGAGTTGTAGTTCCTCCTTTTTGTGTGTCCTCCCTCGTTTTGTGCTGCAGGAGCCGTCCCCACTCTGCATACCTGCTCTTCAGATTCAAACCAGCTGCTCTGAAGCTTTGTCTGGAGGATCTCTGCTTCTTCTGCAACTGGATGCTGCATCTCTTCCTGTCTTCCAGATCAAATATTTGCAGTTCATGGCTGGAGAGAACAAGTTCCCAGACTAGTCTGACCTAAAGACTGCAGCTGCTTGCATCTAGAATTTGAATTTGATGGAGGATTTTTTTTTTTGGTAGAGAGCGGCACGCTACTGTGGATGTTTTGTGTTTAAGGCCACGGCCACACGTATCCGGGTATCTCCAAAAGCGAAGATGTTTCTCTACGGTTTGGCCTGTCATCCACACAAAACCGCAGATTTCTATCACCAAAGACGATGGTTTTTGAAAATTCTGTTTCTGCCTGCAAACAGAGTTTTAGGTTTCGAAACTTCACTGCCACGACGAAGATGGCTCTGAGGTCACACGTGTGCGACCTGCGTTTACATTCAGAAACACTACAGATGCCTTCAAAATGTATCGATTAATGCTTACTTGTTGACTTTATATTCCAAAACTGCGGTGCCATTCATGTTATGTGAAAGGGACGACGAGAGATGGAGCGTTCTGATTGGATAGGACTTGTGGAATTACGCTGCCAATTGGTTTGGCATATGCTTATGGGGTTACGTGTGGGCTTTCTAATCATGGAAATGTTCAATGCAATGAAAGTGTGTGTGAGGTGTAATGTTGTGAATGCATTTTCATGAAAAAGGAATAAATAAATGGAAGAAGAAGAAGTTGTTGTTTTTCAAAACGAGGTCGTGTGGGTGCAATTTCTTTTTCGAAGCGGAGCGGGAAGAATATTCGGTGCATGGCCGAAGGCTTTTGTCATGTGACCCTCTTGTGATTTTTCAGAACAAGCAAATGTATTACACGGCAAACAGTTACACAATGTGGTCTCCAGATTTGTTTTTTTAGACCCCCCCTTCATGGAATGAATCAACCTGTTTTGTGTGTGTGTGTGTGCCCCCCTTCAAATAGTAGGTCCTTGACCTGGTCCTCATTCACAGGTTTTCAGAGCTATTGTGTCACATTGTGAGTGGATAAATGTTCAGAGTGCAATGACCCAGACGGGTGGAGCCCCCCCCCTGCATTCCACCCGACACGTGCCGTCCTTCACCATCTTTTGTGTTCTTACACATACAGTAGATGATCTCCCTCTCATTTTACTACTACTACTATTACTGTAACTTTTCTACTACTGTACTTTCGGCTTGCCCCGTGAGGAGTCGCCACAGCAAATCAAACTTCTCCACTTCACCCTGTCCTTTGCATCGCCCTCCCTCAATACGTCCTATATTATTTTACTGTGTATTATAAAAATTATCAGTAACATTTGCACCCCGCATCTGTTGCCATGGTGAAAGATAAAGCGCCCCCTGACATGTACAGATCATAAAAGAAAGCCATTTCTCACACCGATCATTCAGCTGCCTTCATTCAGTCAGAATGCAATTAAAATGGAAAAGTGCAAACTTCAACGTTGATTCTGTCAACTATGTCATCTGAAGACATGACCCCCCCCTCCTCAGTTACTGTACTGAATAAACTGAAATCTGCCTCATGCACGTTCCACCACTTACCGATTGACCATTAGTTAAATCGGTTGTTAATATAGGAAGAAAGAAAAAATGACTCTATATCGCCAAAAGCTTTCTTCTCAGCGCCGTTCTGAATTCTTTAGAAGTAGGTGCATGGATGGGCCCGTTTGAAAATGCACAGCAGCGAGACTGGATGTAGAACTGAGTCATGATGAAGGAAATATGTGAAAAATATTAGGTGAGTATTCCAATAGACTTTTCTTTTTTACTTTACATATAGTTTTTCCACACAATGAACCACAAGCTCTTTGCTTAATGTTACTCACTGTTGTCTCGTGAATGCAGCCAAAGTGCTGTCACAAACACAGAGTGTGTGTATAGTCTATCTCGCTCTCTCTCTCTCCCCCCCTGCCTTCTTTTACTTTCTTTTTCCTCTCTGTCAGAACCAAGATGATGTGTTAGCAATTTCTCTCGAGAACCCACTAGAAGTGACAGCACTGTCCCCGTGAGAGCACTGTCATACACTATCATGTCATCATATGGTATTAAAACCTCAGTGGACAAATGCTGTGTGTGTGGGTGTGTGTTTTCCTTCAGTAGAGAATGCTTGCCCGTTCCCTCTGTAGAGAAGCTTCCCTCCAGCGGACAGCAGTCCAGAGTTGACTTGTGTCCAGACCAGTGCGCCAGAACTCTACAGACACGGGAGAGACATCAGTCTTCTTATGAAACTCGGGACAAGAATGTCAATGAACATTTATTCTGAACTTTTGATCTGTGGATCAAGCTGTAATAATAATTTTAAAAAATCTGATTGTGTTGTCCTTTAGTGTTGCAGTCGTTAGACTAACGGTAAGATTATACGCTATCCCAAATATCATAATTCATTTTGTCCATTTCTCCTCCGATTTGCAGGTGCTGTGTGTGTGTGTCTCTGTGTGTGTGTGTATCTGTGTGTGTGTGTGTGTGTGTGTGTGTGATTGAGAGACTGTGGGAAGACCTCTAAATAGAAGAGAGGATGTCTTGGCATTTTAAGAAGTGGGCAGGGACTTTGTTGCCGTATGTTGCAGTAACATCGGCCGCACATATCTTTCAAATTACTTTAACAATGGCAGAGATGTGCAAGTCGTCCCCCCCCCCCCCCATTTTAGATGCTTTAGAGCTGAATAACCTCAGCAAATCTTTTGACTGCACTCCCTTTCTTCTCTCTAACCAGCCATAGCTGGGTCTTTGGCACCCTACATCTTTAAGGATATGGTCAATAATCCTGTTTATTCACAGTCACAGCAACGCCATTAAGAGTCCAGCCAGATTCCAATGGTGCTGGATGTCAATTAAAGTTGAATCTATGTTTTAACAAAGGCCTTATTACTGTCACGCACGATAAGTCAGCGTGCACGGTGATCTCCACATCGCCGCACGCATTCGCTCTAATTAAAACAGAGCCGATAGCAGAACTGCAAGGTGCTGTGTTTTATCTGGCGTCGCAGCAGCGGGTGTGACGGAAGATGGGTTTCACCCTCCCACAGTCATTTAGCCTTATTCTAACAGACGTGTCTTTAGAACAAGATGCCAAGTTCGGATGTTAAGATGATAAACGCTGGTGGCTGGCCGAAGAGGAGCCCTGCGATTTAGCCATTCCTGCCAATCATGGCAAAGTTGGGGCCCAGCGACGAAGATTTTTGTTAAAAACACAAACTTTGTTCAAGATTTATTGAATGAGACCAAATGCTGAAAAATAGTAGTTCTGGCCTGGGTGCTTGTGAGCTCTTTATTCCTTGTGGCTTTGTTTTCACCAGCTCCTTGCTGATCTGTTGCCTTGTCTTCTGATCTGCTGAACTGTGCTTCCGACGGCTTCCCTCCATCCCATTTCTACCCTTCGCATCACGTCGTGTTCTGTTATCGTGTTCTCTGACACGACTGTTTTCCTCTCAGTTGCTCTCTCTCGAGATCATTTCTTGCGTTGCGATTGCGAGACGGCCTCCCACTTCTGCCCGATATACCGGATTCAGCTTCACAGCAGGCCTGGAAATGTAAGTGTCGCCCTAATAATGAAATGTCTTTCCTTCTTTCACCCCCCCCCCCCCCCCCCCCCCTCCATCCGCTCTTGCAGGTAGCGGTGTTGCAGCGTGAGGATGCCGCTGGTGAAGCGCACCATTGAGCCCAGGCACCTGTGCCACACGGTGCTGCCAAGAAACATCAAGAATGAGCTGGAGTGCGTGACCAACATCTCCCTGGCCAACGTCATCCGCCAGCTCAGCAGCCTGAGTCAGTAGCACAGACAGACAGACAGACAGACATCATTTAGTGCATTCATTTGTCTCCGCTATCTGAAATGTCATTTCGTCAACACTCCTCACCTGCAAATAGGAAAGATGCTGCTCTGGTAAAAAAAAAAAAATGTTTTGCCAGTTATATGTCATCAAGCAGAATTTGAATGCAAAGTAAATAAGCAATGCACGTTATCGAAATGATCTCGGTGAATCTGGATATGAATCTTTCACACCACCGTTGGAGGCCTTTGGTCAGTTTTTCTTCAAAGAATTGGAGTAATCAATAAGCCTAAATTGCATGTTTTTGGAGGTGGGAGGAAACTGGAGGAAATCCAAACATGCAAACTCCGCCCCAATTAGCATCGTTTTGTCAAATTTTTATTGAAATTCTGTCACAAACAGAAATCTAATTAAACTCATCACTTCTGGGAATACTTGGATAACATGAATCTAAGTTGACATTTGTGTGTGTGTGTGTGTGTGCAGGTAAATATGCAGAAGACCTGTTTGGAGACCTGTTCAATGAGGCCCACACCTTCTCCTTCAGGGTGAACTCCCTGCAGGAGCGAGTGGACCGCCTCTCCATCAGCGTCACACAGCTGGACCCCAAAGAGGAGGAACGTCAGTACCGCAGCCTCACACACACACAAAGCCTCAACTTTACACTTTCTTTAACTTCTTCTACCTCTGATCATTGTACCCAATTGTACTTCTGCCCGTGTGTGTGTGTGTGATGGAGCCCCCCTCCAGTCTTAAAGTTATTAAAGGAACAGGCGTCTCGGTGACGCCGTCATTTTTCACAACCCAATAATACAAATCCCGGCAGGTATGAGAAACATTCGCTACTTGTTTACCCGGTAAAGGCCTCTTCTCTGCAGTAGAAATTGGATCTTTATCCGAGTCGAGCAATAATAGAAAGGAATGCGCTAATCGGCCCGACGGTCAGGTAAGTCGGGTTCTCCTGACAGAGTGGAGGCGGTCTGACGGGGTAGCTGAGCCGGAGGACACTGTAAAAGTGGAAAGGCAGAGAATGGCCGCGGCGTAATACCAAGCTCCTGGGCACCGTATTGATTTCCTATGAGCCAGAAGTGTGTTTACGGCTCCAGCGGCTTCCTTGTCGCTGACACTGAGACTATAAAATGCTCCGTGAGCTGAGTTCACTGATTTTGGCTTTTCTGCGAATTCAAGCATCGATTCCATTTTCGGCAGTGACGTTTTTTTCTGGGTTTTTGCACTATTGTGGTTACGCACAAGGGTTCACCCATATCATCAATTTTGTGCTACCCTCTTTTCTTGCACCCTCCCACCCCCCCTGGATTGCCCTGCAAACTTCTGTCCTCTTTGCTCTCCTCTTCCTCCTCCTTCAGGCGTCCTTTTACTCTTCTTCCTCCCCCACCCTATCCACACATTCTGTAGCCATTCTTACTAAATAATTGTGTATATGTTCAAATCATGGATGTCTGTTGTACAGGGCGGTAAATGAGGGCACATCCTTCTTCAGCTGAAGGGCAAAACTCAAACACAGATTGTTCTCTTACTCGCCAGCCTCTCACACCCTGAAGGGAGATATTAATGTTTTATGCAAAGGGAGAACTAGCAGCAGCAACACATCTGATCTTTGTGCCATTTTGGTTTAATGCTACGCGGCTTTCCCGTTTCTCGGCACAGAATGCGGGTCCATTCGGTGAGCATGCAGCATTTTTGCGCACGTGGTCCTCGGTTTTATGGCCCTGCATAAATAACCCTGCATTTCCCCCTGTAGCCTGAAGCATTGAGTCAGTGGATAAGGATCAGCTCAGTGTAAGTGTGTTGGTGGAGGTGGGGGTGGTGGGTGGGGGGCGCAGAGGAGTAAGAAAGATGGAAGGATAGAGGGATGGGTGTATAATACAGGGCACTGCAGCAAATGCAGTGGAGTGTAAAAGGATTCTGCTGCAGGATTTTCTGGGCCAGGTTGAAGCGGACTCCTCTGCAGGTTAGAGAGATTTCTGTTCAACTCCTCCACACTCATCTGTGACTAAATGAACCTGTCTTGCACATAAGAAGAAGAAAACCCGCCCCCCACTCTTTCTCTTTTATTTTTAACAGTGAAATGACAAAAAAATAAAATAAAATAAAATAAAAAAAGCAAAGGAGCATTACTTCGCTCAACAAAAATTAAAGAAGAGAAAGCAAGTAAATATGACGGAGACATGGACAGATGTGGGCGGGATTTGCTTCTCATAAATGCCATCCATTAATCCACACCCCCACGTTTGATTTATTTATTTTTCTTCCTTCGCCTCACACTGTGAAACACACCCTGCCGTGGACGCTTTAAATTGCATGCTTGCAGCACAATCATATGACTTACCACGTAATTGCCTGTGTGGGTCTGTGGCCGGCTTCAGCACAGCAAATGACTGAGAGGGGGGGGGGAGCGTAGGCAGGCATGGTGCCATGAATCTGGACTGAAGAGGGATAACAGATAGGATGATGGGGGGGGGGGGTCAGATAGAGCCAAGGAGAGCCACACACACAAGATACAGTTCACAACCCCCCCCCCCCGGCTTTAGAAGTCTGTCAAAGCCTAAATATCAAATAAAAGCTGGTGACAAACAGCTTGGACTCCTCCCAGTTTGCTTCCACGTGGACGGCAAGTTATAATATCTTGAAATTATTTTCTGATTGAGAGTTAAATTATGGTTTATATTTGATATTGGAATGATAATAGTCATTATTATTTATCACTGGGTCATTTTTTGATAATTACTAAGATATTCAAGTCTATCGTCAGTTTGAATTGTTGAAACGATTCTGGTTTTGTATTTGAATGAATCGAAAAATGGTTTTAATTTCCACCATCGTGACCAACAACAAACACACACACATGCAGGGGCCCTGGCATGCAGAGAGGGAATAGGTTGAAGGCACAGCCATGATCTGCGCACCCGGAGCAGTTTTGGGGGGGGGGGGGGGGGGGGCTTGCTCAAGGGCACCTCGGCAGTGCTCGGGAGGTATGCCACCAGCCCACACTCCACATTTAGTCCGGGCTGGGACTCGAATCGGTGGACGTCTCCGCTTCCCAGCCCAAGGCCCAACCCACTGAGCCACCGCCACCCGGCGAGCAAACAGCGGTGGAGAACTGGAGCGGCAGTGTCTGGTTTTTATTCCACAAACAAGAACACAAAGATTGCAGCTGTGAAGTAAACTGAGAGTAACTAAAGGCCGAGCAGACAGAGGCTGCTCATTATATGCCGACCCTGCGGCACGATGATGACACTCAGTGTTTTATGCTGCCTCTGGTTATCGGCGACTGTCTGCTGCTCTTTGTCGGTTGCACTTCTCTTCTGTTTTTTTTTTCTGCCATTCTTTGTTGTTTTTAAATATTTTTTATTTAAATGAGTCATTGATGCAGTGTCGACTCTGGATGATGGCTGCTAAATAAAGCAGCTACTGGATTGAGTCTAGCTTAAAAGAAAAATGCATAGATGTGTGTAGTGAGTGTTTAACAGCACGGCCTATGGTGTAACATGGGGGCACCTTGAAGAGATGCCTTGAATTTCAGTCCTCATAAAAAAAATAGAAATAGAATAGCGTGCCAGAAAACATGACAAGATATACCGAAGTACAACATTCCCATACATTTAAACATACAACATATCTCTGAGGCGATCGATTGCATTTTCTTTCTCTCCTTATCTTCAGTTGAGATGTAGATCTGCGACGGAATACCCGGATACTGTGAGAATCTGTGTGTGTGTGTGTGTGTGTGTGTGTGCGCCAAGTGCTACCTTTGGTTGAAGTTTGTTAGCCAGATGCTCTCTGTCTGTGAGAAAGATTACAGAACCACCAGTCGCCTACACGTGCACGTGCATGCACATGCGTGCGCGCACACACCCACATTAACTCAGTCACTCCCGAATGCCTGCACCCACATTTCTCTCATTACATAAATGTTTTTACTAAATAGGTGTAATTAGTAGTTAAGCTGAATAGGTGACATTAAGTAATTATAATGTAGAGTGTCACATTAAAGGTATCCGTGTGTGTGTGTGTGTGTGTGTGTGTGTTTGGCGGATCCAGCTTGTGTTGTGTTTCTGCCCACACTGATTAGTGCAGTGGCCCCTCACAGGGCTCCTTGTTACTTGCTTCATAGCCAACCCGCTCTGCATTAAATGCGTTCCGACACACACCTCTTTTGCTGCTGTTAATGTGACGTCACATTGTTAGAACGTGCACAAGATGTGTGTGCACATGCATCTACATTCATTGCGTGCATACAGCTGCGCGTGTGCACGCAATGAACTTAGTTTCATTTTCAGAGGATTTTCTGCTGGCGGAGCTGTTTGAGACAGAAGAGAGGGACGCTGTCCTGCAGCATCTGTTTGAGACAGAAAAGAGGGACGCTGTCCTGCAGCATCTGTTTGAGACAGAAAAGAGGGACGCTGTCCTGCAGCATCTGTTAGAGACAGAAAAGAGGGACGCTGTCCTGCAGCATCTGTTTGAGACAGAAATGAGGGACGCTGTCCTGCAGCATCTGTTAGAGACAGAAAAGAGGGACGCTGTCCTGCAGCATCTGTTAGAGACAGAAGAGAGGGACGCCGTCCTGCAGCATCTGTTAGAGACAGAAGAGAGGGACGCCGTCCTGCAGCATCTGTTAGAGACAGAAGAGAGGGACGCCGTCCTGCAGCATCGGTTTGCTGTTTTGACCAAAGACCGTCAGATATTTCATATTAGCGCACTCACAACGTAATGATTTATTTTTATTTTACACTATGTATTAAACAGTTACTACTACTACTGCTGTACTTTCGGCTTGTCCCGTGAGGGGTCACCACAGATTTAGTGTGCTCCATTTTTTGAGGGGTGTTTAAATGTAATAAAATGCAACGTGCCTCTTGATATTCTCTGCGTGCCAGCCATGACACGCGTGTCTTAGGTTGCTGACCCCTGCACTATGTGTTTGTGTAGGAATTTCTCCCTCATGTGGTCTCCAAAGTTAACCCCCCCCCTCCTGCACATCTCAGGTTACTGCAGGTCCCTTCAGGAGTACCTCATCCTGCCCGAGTGTTTTTCTCATACCAGTCATGCCGTGTGTTGCTGATGGATGAAGTTGGCTTGTATGCATTGATTTCATTTATACACCACCGTTTCCTCTTTATTTACATTTTCCATGTTCTTTTTATTCTCTTCCTCCCTCAGTTCTCCATTTCATGTCTTGTTTTTCTTCTCAATGTTGTCCTCTCTTTCTGACATTTAGTGCCTCGTCACTTTGTCTTAGTCTGTCCCCCGTTTCTATGGCTCTGTTGTGTCTGGGTAGATTTATTATCTCCCTCTTGCATTCCCTGGCTTCCCTTCTTTCTCCCAGTGTTACCAAACCTTGACTTACTGACAAGTGTGCGTTAATAATGATACTTCGGTGCCTGACAGGTGACTGACAGCAAAGGTCTGCGGAGGTCATTGCCCAGTTATATGGCTGCAAAGACATTTGATTAGTCTGTCCTTTCTTGGCCTCTGTTTTCCTGAGAGCTGCACAACATATGATTTCAGCAACAACACTGCAATGTGCAAACGTGCAGCAGTCAGAATTCAGGACATACAATGTCAACTAAGGCCAAAATCAGACATCATCTATCAAACACATTATCAATTGTTTGCTGTCTGAGTCTGATTTTCCATGACGACCACGTAGATTAAACGTATATACACATTTTAACATTGTTAGAAATTGGAGATTGGAGATTTTATACAAATAATGCATTGGACAGAAACGGAGATAGTCATCACGACTCTCTCCGGATCAACCCCCCCCCTTTTTTTTGTCCACCTACGTTGTACATATTGTGTGTCTTTTTAATTTATTGTTATTTTGCATCAATTGAGTAATTTAATATTAGTTTTATTGGTATTGTTAAATGTCGATGATTTATGTACTAAGGACTTTCAACGGAAACAAGACCACAAGGGCTTTTTTGAAATGCTCCTCTTAGACAGGATGTTTGACTGTATTTGTACTGTAATACATGCTACTGTCTGACTGTACTTTTACTCTAACATTCTATCTAATAAATATATTCATCATCATTATCCAACACAAGTCCCTTTATAAAGACTTTAAAGATGAATTTAATAGCTCCCCCTTCCCCCCAACAAAATGCTTCTTCACCTGTTCCACTCCGTACCTATACATGCCAGTTTCAGGATCACATTTAAGTGTCACCACAAGACAACGGGTCTGAATGTGCTGTGATGGAAATAGGACGGGATAAATTTCATGTATCTGGTGAAATCCCATGGATTTTTCTTTTTTTCTTTACATCCCAATATTCATGGTAGAAAAAATATTTCTACAATTGTGCAGCCACCCAAAGGCTCATGACAATGAGCTATATTATTTTTCCCCCTTTGCCTCATGACTTTGTCGACCTTCCCTGATGCTGCAGCAAAGTGGATTCATTTGTCGTCTTCTTCATGTATAATTCAGATGTGGTTGCAACACTCGGTATTTCTGGTTGTGGTTTCTCTACCTCACAGCTGAAAGCTGTTTCTCTCCAGCTTTGATTTTTATCCCGATGTTTCTTTTGCCCTCTGAATGTGTCAGCTGTCTCCGTGTGAACCAAGGGCAATTATTCCCCTAGTCCCTTTCTGACAGTTGGCTTTAGCCTCAAATTACCTGGGGGGCTGCAGGAGGCAAAGTCTGGGTGAGGTCGGGCCACATCAGGTCTTCCACAAAAAAAGAAAGATGAATGTGGCTTAACGTCTCAGCCAACAACAGGCATATCTTACTTTTCCAATTGTCTGAAAAAGTGGCTTTGAGAAATGTTTAAATATTACCCTCTTTTTAGCGTTTTTAACAATCGAAAACTCAAAAGATATTCTTGAGACATTCATTCATTGAATATAATCATATAAAACTCGCAGGCCGCATTAACCTTAAACTTTCATATTGTCCTGCGGGCCACAAATAATCATTCTGCGGGTTGCGAGTTTGAGATCTGTGTCTTAGAGGGACGTGAATATGGCAACATTGTAGTTTTACCCCTAAAAGGATTATTGTTTGTTTGTTTGTTGGGTTTGGCAGTCTGTAATGTTGATTCTGACTGTTTGTTTGGTGATGACAGTATCGGTCTTGATGATGATAATGAGAGCCAAACACTAATTATTGTGCTTATGTCAAACCTTGGAAGACAGAGAGTTCAGAAAAAGTCCAAAGAGCACCATGCAAAAGCGTGCGACCGCGGTTGTCCACTTAGTCTGCAGCTTTCAGACATACGTGTCCTGTATGTCGTGTGATGCGTGTTGCACCTGTTCCAATTGAAACAATCTCCCTCTCATTCCTCCTCTTCTTCAGTGTCTCTTCAGGACATCACCATGAGGAAGGCTTTCAGGAGTTCCACCATTCAGGACCAGCAGCTGTTTGACCGCACCTCACTGCCCGTCCCACTGCAGGAGACCTTCCAGACATGTGAACAGCCTCCCCCCCTCAACATCCTCACGCCCTACAGGTCTGAGTCCAGACCGCTGCGCCACCTTTATTAAAGTTTGTTCTACAGGCAAAATGATGAAAGGACAGCAGAGCCATTGTTCCATGCTTTAACAAAAACCGAATGCTAACTTAAACTGGAAGCTTTTTTTATTATTATTACAGCCCAGTACTGACGCTGAACACATTAAGGTCAAGGTCAAGGTCAGGGTTTCTTTATTGGTACCCTCGGGTAAATTTGTGTGCAGAGGAGGAATACAGCAATCCAAAAATACACAATAGGACACAGATACAAAAGCCCAACACACAATAATATGGTACATTCACTCTATCTATGTGCGTCTGTCAGTTTCCACTCTCTTCAGCCAGGATGGTGAACGTTGTGTTCATGTGTGCTTTACTGAAGACAAGCTTGATGCACCTTAGCGCATTCTCACGGAAGTATTTAAAATGGCCACTCATTTGGGATGCTTCCTTTGCGTTCTGCGTTTCCTTGCCTCTCTGTCTTTATTGCTCACAACGATGCACAGAGATAACAGAAAAGCACTTTCAGATTTCTGCAGCCTGTTTTCCCCACGCATTGAGACACTTGCTGGTGCACCATGGCCTAGTGTAACGTTATGGACCGGCATCCGTCTGGGGTCATCAGTTTGAGTGGGACAATAGAGGGAGGATCCATGAGAAGCTTTTACTGTCCTGCTCCCCCCAACTCCACCCCTTTTTCTATTTCTCACCCTTTTCTCCATGCTGCCATTCCACGCTGTCCCAGCTCCTTGTTTTTTCCTCCTGCAGGCATGACACATGAAACGTTCATGACACATCCCCGTGTAATACTGTCACCCTGGCCAAACTGGTTAGAGCCTGTTCCGTTTATTCCGAGTATAGACATTCACATGGACTGGATGAGACAGGTGCAGGTGATACGGCTTAGACGACTGAAAGACAGGTCCTCTCCTCTCCTCTCCTTACCTTTGTCGGGTGTTATTTCTCACATCCACCCTCGGCACAGCTGCGTTTCTCTCTCTCTCTCACACACACATACACACACCCTTAAATACTCACACTTGCATAGTAATGCACGGTCCCATTCTCCCTAGCGCACGCACACACACACACGCTAGCTTTTCTCCTCTTCCCCCCTCCTACCTTATCTCATTGTTCTATTCTTTTTTCCTCCCTTTGTTCTGGTGAATATCAGTAAACTTTCCACTCTCCCCCTATTGAAGCGTCTCCTCTTCACGTGTCTGTGTTTTGTGCTCGCTCAGTGTCATCTCTCTAATTGTTTCCTGACCGTGTCTGACACTGGTGAAGACAGCCACACATGCATGAATGGATGGATGAGGTATTTCTTTTAGGGACAGAAGGAGTCAAGAAAAGGCAGTTGTTCGTTTCAGTTACATTCTATGTTTGAGTCTATAAAACGGTTTTCAGTTACTGCTTCTTGTGCATGCAGAACCTGTGGTCCCAAGTAGCTGACTTAAATGAGGTTATTATATTAGAGTGCATTTTTCAGAATGGTTTGTGATGCCACTCAGTTTCATTTCTCCTGACATCCAGAGATGTAAAAGGTAAAGAGCTCATTCTGCGGTTTTATTTCTTTTTTTTTTTTATCCCAGTGTTACACACACACAGAAATATAAGGAACTTCTTCATACGGATTAAGGATTGTGTATATTTATGTCCTTTTTTTAATGTCAGGTTTTGGATGTCACCATGACGTCTGGGTAATTGTCCTTGCCATTTTCTTGAATCGTCTGCAGACTATTTTTTTTTTAACAGGTGTCAGGTTTGTGACACTGTAAAAGAGAGAAAATCAGAACCAAGCCCCAAAGATTCAACCCAATAACTTAATTTACTTGCGGTAAGAAACGAGACTAGTATTCTTTCTTTCAGCAAGGGAGAATGGAGCTGCTCTCTGCTAGCCTCGTCCTCGATTCTCCGAGAAACAGCTCCACTCCAGCTGGTTTTATTAGCAGATAAGAATGTGTACGTGCGTAAATCACCCAGACATGAAGACTCCAACCTTGAGTAGATAGCACTTCCAGACAACACAAAGTGTTCACTTCTTCAGTCTAGTCAGCATATTAACAGATCTACAATTGTCACATACTTTATGAATATCTTGAGTAAGATTATGAAGGATAAATGGCCTTAAAAGAACCATGACATAACTACTGCTACTCATTGGTGAATTAATGATAAACACATTCGCAGATTTATCTAACAATTCCCCCCTTTTTATCATTAATGAACACATAAACATAACATCATGTGATGTCAACTCGACTTCAAATGGCATTCTCATTCTCATGTATCTATACGTGACGGATCAGGTTCCGTGAGATCCGTACCTGCAATAGCAACTTGCAAACAATAGGCAGTGATTTTTTAATGCAAGGGAAAACATAAGCACCCATGATAATTTGAATAATTGACCTTTACCCATGTCAAAATCACTTATTAGCATGTTACATTGTCCGATTGGAAATCAAAACAGTCATGGCCTGCAGCCAGACTTCCTCAGTGTGTGTGAAAGCATAGAACCTCAAGTTTATTTAAATCACAGTTTATATTGCCCAGTACGGTAGGTGAGACTGCTTTAGCTTGTTCTGTCACACTACAAAAGCTGAAATCACCAGCAAAGGGACCCCGAGGGGCAACGACAGTCTGAAATTGGTGCACGGTGGAGTGATGCGTTTTCATTCACCAATCACCCTTTTCTTCTGGCACAGCTTCTTCGGTCAGGAGTGTGTGTTGAGGAGTCGACTGACAGGTTCTTCTATTAGACTATGGTGGCGTTCATCTATGGCCTACAGCAGGTGGTTACTAGCACGCACTGCTGGAGCAGCTAAAAATGTTTGCTAACAATGTTACTTGTCATCCAGTGAGGTTCTGCATCTGCGCAGTGTCGCTCGGGATCGGAGGTGTGATCTTTTGAGTGCGAGGGTTACTCACACGTTGCACCGGACACTGTTGTTAGTTGTGGTAGCACCTGCAGTGGGTGGCGTGCATCCCAGTTGCTCCTTCGGCGACCTTTTCAGCCGTGTGGGTCATCAGCTGAACTCTGAAGGAATCCTACCACCGTTGGTGTTCCCAGGACTCGTCGGGTGTTCTTTACCCGCACAAAGTCTCTGGGTCTGATGTTCGGGCAGGTGCATCTGCTGCTGCTGCTGCTGCTGCTGCTGCTGGCAAGACGACACGTCCTCTCTCTTTGGTCTCTCAGTACCTGCGTCAGATTTATCATGCAGTATTGGGTCAGTGCATCATCACACAGTGTGCTTGGCCATAGGAACCAGTCCAGTGTCTGGAGGTCGTCCAACCAACACCTCACTTGTTGACGACAGATTATGCTGTGGGTTAGGGTTAGAAGGTAAACATTTAATCCAGGATAATTCCAACATAACTTCGTTCATCTGGCTTTCAGAGTGTGGGGTTGTTTCATTCTGCAGCGCCACCAGAATGCGTCTGGTAACTGCAGTGTGTCTTCATTTCCAACTTGAGTCTGTCACTGAGTTCTGAAAGTATTTTGTTAGCAACACATGAATCATTGTCGAACCATTGTCAGAGAAAGTCATCTCCTCCATCGCTGAAGCACTTTGTTTCTTTGTGCTTCCACCAAATTCGAAAGCAAGGTGAGCGTTCCACCAAGTCCATCATCAGATGCCGACAACGTCTCTGAGGTAGACGAGCACGTTAATGGAAAAGTCAATTGAAAAGTCATTGGAAAAGTCATTGGACGCGTCCGTCCAACATTATGTCATGCAATCAAAATTAAACACATCAAAATCATATTTTTGTATATATATATTTTTTGTTTTTTGGAACCAATGAGACTGAGAATAGCAACATCTCCTCCCCTTTGACACATGGTCCAACCCATGAGTCAACTGAATCTCTTCTCTGTGCAAAAGTAAAAGTAACCAATTAATGCGGCTGTGAAATTGAGAAAGGATGAACAACCAGGAAATAATAAACATCAAACAAAGACGGTGCTTTGAGATCCTTCAGAATGGGAGACGCCATTCACTCGTCAGGGGCGGACCAATCGTCCTCAAGGGCGCCCAGCGTGGGCCCCCAAATCCAGATTTCTTGCCAGTGAAGAAAGTTTTGACAAATACAGGTTGCTGAGGAGTCAGGCATACACAATTAAAAACAATCTATGGTCATAATAGAGTCTCTTTAAGGAATGCAGATTCAAAGGCTTCATCTCTGCTCAGGAACATAAGCTGTAGAATGCAATAAATGTGATGTCACCACATCATGAGTTGATGAAACCTGCTGTTTCATCGAGTCCATTAAAAAATCCCCATTGTTGTGCAGTTATACATGTACATCATGGCGCGTGCGCGGAATGGCAACGCCATTGGAATCACAAAAGAAGAGTAATTTCAAAGAAGGCTTCATGAAATCTTGACCAAGCAAAAATTATCAGAACATAAAGAAGAAATCAAAAACTCTGTGATACTCTAAAACATGTATCCTCAATAGTCTGTGTCCCTTTAACAGGCCTAGATAGAGGTTTGTGTGTCACAGCATCAGAATCAATTACACATAAAACATGAATCCCATTCATCAATAACAGAACAACAGGATGCTGTTCATAAGCTTTGTGTTTTAACGTGTATTGCTGCTGTTTGAGCTCATATCTCTTTGCATCATTAAGTTTAAACATCAGTTGAGCTGTGTGTGTGTTTGTGTTTGCATCTCACGTGAACCGGAGGGCGATCCGTCAGTCAGTCAATCCGAGCCAGCCACAGAGAAGGAGGGACCCCCACCCCCTCCACGACACCGCTGTTGATCACCCCTTATCTGGCCTCTGTCCCTCAGTGGTTCCGGTCACCCCCTCATCCAGCGTCCCCTCTGTTCACAATTGAAGCATCCGCCTGGTCATCGTTCCTCCACAGGATGAGAGCATGTTCTCTTTCTCATTCGTGACGATGTCTCCCACGGGACGTCCTCTCGGGAGGCACGCTGCCTTGAAACATCGAGCGTTGCATGCTCTTTGGAGGAAAGTCTTTTTCTTCTTCTTAGCATGTTTGACGTGGTGCATTCAATCGGTCAGTCTGTTAGCCCCACATATCATGCTCGAGTGAGCAGTGTGGCCTGGTGGGGGGGGCGTTGGACCCTCAGTGGAGTGCACCCTGAGGTGGACGATGAACTCTGGTCTGATGGTGATGGTGATTGATGTCTTCTGGTCGTGGACGGTGGGAGGAGGCACCCAACCCTCAGTGGCTGGAACAGAGTGACCCGCGGGGGCCAAACTCCAGTACAGTGGAGCAGTTTGTGGAGCGAAGGAAGCAAACAGTAGAAGAATAGCACTCATAACACTCACAGGAGTAATGGCTTCCAACAGAATACAATTTTTTTTTTTTTTTTTTATTATAATGATTAAAGGCACAAAGACATCTGTGCCACTATCCCTCCTCTTGAGCCGTGGCAACGCCCACGGCTCAATATTGCTGCCCATATGTAGACAGATTTAGGCAGAAGTGAATGTCCTAGTTGATGTCATTGCTATCAATGACCTGGTAGTGTATGTACCTTTTTTTTAAAAAAAAAATTAGATTTATTTTCCCTATCTGTCCTTCACTCCATGATTATCTACTTGTTCTTTCCTACCTAGACATGCTGAATCGTGTGTTTTTCTTTACTTGGCGCCCTGCAGTAATGCGCCCAGTGTCCTATCTCACACTTTCCTTCCACCCCCTCCTCTGGCACCCCGACCTCTCTGTCTCGCTAAAACACTTCCTCTTTACCATCAAAAACATATCATTAGACTCTCTTCATGTTTTCCCCATGTAATAAATTCAGACAGAGTTAAGTTTAGCAAGGTGACAGAATGCTTCGTCAGCCAGTGGCTGATTTCTGTGTTAAAGGTTTTGTTTTTGAGATGGAGCTCATTCATTATTAACATCATAAAGGGCACTGTTCTAGTCCTGCTCTGAAGTCATCAATAACTTCATCAGACTTTGGCTTTGTTTGTCCTATTTTACTGTAGTTAGCTCTTTGTCTAAACACCTCTCTCTCTTGCATTTAGTCTGGGTTTGACTTTGGTTATGTGGGCGGACAACAACGGTGCGGCGCTACTTTTTTATTTATGCCCCTCCCGAGTGGAGGTGCCGATGGGTAAATTCCTCTTTTCTAATTGTGGTTTAGTAGAAAGGTTATTTATTCTTCAGCGTTTACTTATTCTATCTTAAATACCTTTCCTGCTATATAGAATTCCACACGTGACGTAACTCAGAGAGAATCCCCCTAATGGGGCGAAGTGCAACTCCCGAGATGCAATCTTCTAGAGCAAACCTTTGTTTGCTCCGGCTTCTCGCTCGGCGTCCTAACACAGAGTTGCATATCGTTTTAGACCCTCCAGTCTGGTCACCACTAACCTTCATGAATGAGTTCACAAAGTCTTCCCCAGTGACGGTCTTGCGTTGACACCGTGAGGTTCCAGACCGTCCAGCCGTGCAGTGATCCCATGAGGACTCAGGCTGTTTTACTGTTACAACTTTGACTCATTCCGTTCATCCACATGAAACATTTATTCACAGACACGTACATACAGGGTTTTAAGTCTAGACTTTAACAACAACAAGCAGATCTGTACTTTATTTTTATTTAGCAACACCAACTTTGTATGCTTTAATTTATTCCAGGCCTTTACATCCGCATTTAATTATTAATATGGCCTCTAAATTTAATGACGTCGTTTGTATGCACTGCTCAATAGGATCGTACCGGAACCCTACTAGCTTCCTTTTAAACAAGACTGTATTGATCACTTGATCAGGTACTGCGCAATAGGACCGCTGCTACCCCTATTCGCTCGTCTTCAGCGCGATGAGAAACATCTCCATCCGCTATGAGGTCTCCCACTGACTGCGTCCTTCTGGAGCCTCCACGTTAGGGCTAATCCCTACCCGCCTTCTCGCGGAAACCTCTACGTTAGGGCTAGCTAAGCCCTACCCGCTTTCCCGAGGAACAAGAAAAAGGGTGTCTTACCTTCAGGCTGGTCTGCTCTGGTTCGGATCCCGTCAACCCGATCCCCAGGGACTGGCACGCGAAGGATTGGCCCCGGAAAAGGGTCTTAGTGAATTAGAGTGTGCACCCTCTAATCAATTCTTCCAAGCCAGCCCACTGCAGACGGGTGTATGAGATCCTGCCGACAACGCCAATTAATGTCAGGTTTGTGACACTGTAAAAGAGAGAAAATCAGAACCAAGCCCCAAAGATTCAACCCAATAACTTAATTTACTTGCGGTAAGAAACGAGACTAGTATTCTTTCTTTCAGCAAGGGAGAATGGAGCTGCTCTCTGCTAGCCTCGTCCTCGATTCTCCGAGAAACAGCTCCACTCCAGCTGGTTTTATTAGCAGATAAGAATGTGTACGTGCGTAAATCACCCAGACATGAAGACTCCAACCTTGAGTAGATAGCACTTCCAGACAACACAAAGTGTTCACTTCTTCAGTCTAGTCAGCATATTAACAGATCTACAATTGTCACATACTTTATGAATATCTTGAGTAAGATTATGAAGGATAAATGGCCTTAAAAGAACCATGACATAACTACTGCTACTCATTGGTGAATTAATGATAAACACATTCGCAGATTTATCTAACAACAGGTCAGCGGTCATCCTGCAAAAGGTCTTAGAAGAAGGGGAAAATATCTGCCGAAAACTCATCCCACAACAAACAGTTATTTTCATTAGAGTACAATCTGCAGAGATGAGACCAATAGCGACGGTTGAGTACGCTCGAGAGGAAATGAGGAAATAAAAACATACAAATTAGATCCAGGTCGTTATTAAAAAAAATATTAATTCTCCATTGACTTACCTGGTTACATAAAGGTTAAATAAAATAAAAACGAAGGGATGCTGCAGAATGCGGCTCATGTGTTTCTTCTGGTCTGTTGCTGCCTCCATCCCGTCTCTTCCCAGCGCTTTATAACAGACCAAGAGCAGAAGAGTGAGATTTAAAAAAAGACATTGTCATAACCTGTGGTCCTTTTTTTTATAGCCACTGTTAATGGCTTGAGGATGCACGCCACAGCCCAAACACAGCAACAGACGGGGCATTTTAAAACATGCAGGCAGACAGTCTCTGCAGATCCACAAGATCTTGTGACTGAAATGACTAAAGCAACGGTTTGATGGTAAAAAAACAACAACAGAGGTTTTAATCCACAGCAACATTTCAGCTCCGCTTTCATAGAAAAGCTTTGACATTAACAAATGTTGCAAGCCATTTTAAATGTAAATATCATTCTCCTTCAAACCATTTTAAATGTAAATATCATTCTCCTTCATGCCTAACTTTTCCCCCCTGCAGGGATGATGGGAAGGAGGGTCTGAAGTTCTACACTAATCCGTCCTATTTCTTTGACCTGTGGAGAGAGAAGATGCTGCAGGACACAGAGGACAAGAGGAAGGAGAGGCGGAAACAGAAGGTATGTCTGAACAGTCACGAGCGCGGCGTGCAGCGCGGCGTGCAGACTGAGTATTTGATTAGAGTAATGTGATGATGAGCAGCAAGGCTATCATCAACTACACACACACACACACACACACACACATACTCTCTGATTCACCGATAGATTCTCAGGTTTGGCTTCATACCATGAAGCCAAATTCATTAATTAGCCACCACTCAGATGATAATCAACTCTTCTTCCTCTAAGCCCCCTTGTGTGATCATTATATCTGATTAATGGGGGTATCTGCTGTTCCCTTACCCCCCCACCCCCACCCCCACAACAATCACACACCCACACACACACACACACTTGCGTAACCGCCCTAAGACGTGCTGGACACACATGTAATCTAATCCTAGAATGTTATGTGTGCTGCTGCACATCCATAGGAAACATATCTCATATCAAATGCAGAGCTGTGACACATCGAACTCCCCAATGCTTCTCAGTGCAAATAGAGGGGTTTCCCACCCTCGGCATCAGGAGCTCGCATCACCACCAGCTTGCATTTTCCAGCGTGGGAAGCAGGTGCAGCGTAGTGGGAGCGATTTTCTGCTGAGGGTTCGGGCGAATGAAGATTACATTTGTTGGCTATGTTGCGTTCGATGATGTGGGAATGCAGCAGAGAGGACAGATGGATTATTGGGAGGAGGATGGCGAGGGAATCAAAGGAAGGATGTTTATATGCAGTCTGACTTAGTGCTCATTGCCCTCCGCAATAGGCTAATAAGCATACGTGGATTTTATTTTATTTTTTTCTTGTTAAGATGAATGCTCATTCGTAGCAGCAGACGGCCCCCCCGTTTGGTTTCTGTGGCCGCTTGTAGCCGAACTCAAGCCACTGATTTTATTCTAATTAAAAGCCCCGGGTGGGCTCAGCCTGCAAAGCTACTTACCTCTTCACCACGCTGGGGAGCGCAGAGGAATAACACACACACACATATGTGTTGCATTGTGTAACCATCAGAGTGGATAAATGGTCTCAAAGAGGATCGGGGCAATAACAAATGATGTCCGTGTATGTGTGTGTGTGTGTGTGTGTGTGTGCTGAAATAGTTTCCATTTAGTATATAAGTCATTCATGGATTCAGACTTCACCATTTGTGGTTATTCTTCATCGTCATGGTGTTTATGCAAAGTGTGTACCTGTGTACGTGCGTGCTGGTTGTGATACTCAGTCTTTTATTCAGTTCTCAGTATCTCTATTTTTTGTTTTGTTTTAATGGAGACAGTTTTACCATTTACACACCCACAAACCGACAGACAGCGACAGATGCGCGCAGACAGAAATATCTAAATCGGCGGTGATCGACCCGGCAAGCTGGGGTGTCAGGACCTGCCGGGACGCGCCACCTGTCAGCCGGCGTGGTGCGAGCGTCAATTGGCTGCCAACGGATTTCGTTCCGTGAGAGTAAATGTTCCAGCTCCCTCCCGAACTCTCTCTCCTCACTGAAGCCGGTCATTCCGTCTCGAGTTTTTAGGCTCCAGCTTTCCCTCCAGGAAGTAGAAGTCGCTGCAAATCTAGATTCTTGTTTTTTTTTTTTTGACATTCCTAATATTGCAGTATGTCAGACTTACTGAATGGCAGTAAAGCCGAGCATCTGCTGTTCGCATCTGGCTCCTTCCCTGAGATCAGATTTAAATAAGTGACGAATGAAAATGAAGGAAAAAATAATAAATAAATAGTCATCCTAGATAGCAATGCAGGTTTATGGAAGCCAGGATGTTGTAATGCAGGAGATGAATACTGAAAGTACACTCCGATGAAGTGAATAGAGAATCTCTAGCCTTGTGCTACGGGCTCTTAAAAAGTCTCTCTAGAGTCGCCTTCACACCAGCGCTGTTTGGTTCCCTTTAAACGAGCCAGAGTTTGTTTCCTCGGATGGTCCGCTTCGGTTGGGCAGGTGTGAAAGCTCACCCGGACTCTGGTGCGGATCAAACAAGCGAACTCTGGTCCGCCTGAAAATGTGGGTCTCGTTTCTCTTGCAAGAGAAGCCTGGTTTGGTTCGTATGCACTGCGAAAGCTCATAGGAGTAAACGCAGGACCAAATGTACATAGTAACGCTACGGGTAGATGAAGTACAGCGTGTACTCCAAGCCAAAACAAACATGGGAGAGGGAGGGATTTCCCCTCCTACTTTGTCTGATTGACGAAAGTCCGGCGCACTTTAGAAAACTGAACAGAATTGCGATAAATGCAACAATAATTGTGTTGTTGTGCTTTTAACCTGGATGAGTGTGTGTCTGTGTGTGCGTAGAAACACGCCATGTGTCCTCACATCCCAGTGATCTCTCTCTCTTTCTACCCGCTCTTCTTCTTTCTGTTTGCTCTGAAGCTCTGCAGGTGTGTGTGTGTATGTGTGTAGGTGTGTGCGCGTGTGTGTGCGTGTGTGTGTGTGTGTGTGTGTGTGTGTGTGTGTGTGTGGACCACGTGCGCCGCTGCACCCGACCTGCATTGTGACGTCCCCCGAGCTTTTGGCATTGTCATTTTCTGTTTAACAGCACTTTTCCCTCTCCCCCTTTGTCCCCCACCCCCACCCCCCCCCTGTTTCTGTCCTTGTTGACTGTGTGTTGGGGGGGGGGGGGGGGGGGTTGTTGTGCTCAATCCTGTGCCATGTTGATTTAATGAACCCCTCACCCCTGGTGCTTTTTGTTTTTGCTCTTCCAGTTGCAGGACCCCCGCATGTACGATCAGGTCTATAGATACTTAGACCTTCCGGGGCAGGTATGTAAAAATGCAGCCATTATTTCCAAGCCTTCTGTCTGATGTCTGCTACAGCGTGTGTGTGTGCGTGCATGTGTGTGTGTGTGTGTGTGTGAATGTTTGTCAGAACCATTTTAAAGATGGCGCTTTCTCACGTTCCTCGGCCCGAGATTAAAACAAATGCTTGACATTTTGAATTGGTCCTGGTGAGCACTCTCTGTTTCCGACGGTTTTCAGAGACGCTTAATTATTCTTCCTCCCTCCTCATCCTTTAATTTAAGACAGCGAGGAGGGAGGAGTGGTGGTAAAGGTTAGGTAGATCCAAACCGCCTGCATCTAATTGTGAGTGCGCGTGAACATGTATAAAGTACTGATTTAAGTTGTCTCTCTTTTGACCCCCCCCCCCCCCCCACCCCCCCAATAAAGCTGAAGGCGATAGACCGCCCACAAGAGCTGGAGAAGGTACCGCGGGCGCCTCACGATCGTAAGAAGGAGTGGCAGAAACTGGCGCTGGGCGCCGAGCTTGCCCAGGACGTCGCCGACGACAACCACGGCGAAGCGAACGGCTCGGCGACGAACCACGACAACAGGTTCATTCCAGAGTTTTAGGATTGTTGTAAAGTTTACTTGTGGAAAGAGGGAACGTCAGACTGAAAGCGTGTCTCTGCTCAGGGCACCGTTGTACATGGAGCATTTGGACGGGCCCTTCTCGCTGGCGGCGCTGCCCTACAGCCAGATGAACGAGCTACTGAACCGCACGGGGGACAGAATGTATTCGCGGCCCAATGACCCTCCGCCACCTCCGCCCCTCATGCACCCGCTGGGAGAGATCAAGCCGCCCTCTGTCATCAGGTGGGACAGGAAGACAACTCGAACATGCTGTGTTCCTTTTTGGATTATTCTTTTTTAGGAAAGATGTTGATTTTGGATTCTGGAGTGAGGGGCGTCTTTAATAGCTGTCTCTACTTGTGCCTGATTCAGAAGCAGCGCTCATCCCTTCTCTATTCTTCTCATTTGTTTTTGTTTTGTTTTCTCTTTTAACCCTTTAAAGACAAGCGTATCTTGAGATACCTATTTTGAGACTTCTACTTCAGAAGTTTGATATTTTTGTTCCCAAAAAAAGCTGATAGATTCAAGCCGACAAATGCATCTGTATTTTCCATGACTTTTTTTTCCCGGATTTAACAAAAGTTATATAAATAAATTCGAGCACTTTTGTGTTTTGGTTTTTGTTATTTTTGGGGACAAATGTGTCAGAAGGTTCCATTAAGAACTCATTTCCCAAAAAGAAGAGAATAGACTGACGACTACGTGATGGTTTAGGCTTTAAAGGGTTAACCCTTTGGGCATTTCATTACTTCTTGTAGAGCATTTATTTTATTTTAGAGAGCAAGGAATATTTCTCCGGCAGTGCTCAGCAGAAGGAAGAAAAAAAAAAAATGGATTGAGAGATGCAGGTTTTGTAGAAATAAAGGTGGAGGTGTTTTAAGGTGTTTTAAGGTGTTTTAATGTGATTTTTTTTTATCAGTGTTCTTATCAGAGGTTTCACACAAAGTACACGTGTTCTTTGCAAAGGTGACAGTTACAGATCCAAATTGTGACTCATTTCTCACGTCTATAATAAAGACGATTGCTTTTCCGGTAGGTGGAACTGAGAATCTTCTCCCGCTCAGCCGTCACTGATCTTATCGAGCTAATGCTAGCGCCACGATTTGGTTGCAAACGCCTCCGGATAATATTTTGCAAGCCGACTAAATACCGAAGGGAAGATGCGACCGTCGTCACGCGTTGATCTACTCAGACTTCTCACATCATAAACAGAAAGAACGAGACGCTTGTTTTTATGTTAAACCTTTACCTCGTCTCGTAATCGTCCATCGTGACCTCGTTTTCATTCTCTCTCCCTTCCAGCTCCAGTTCGGGTTTTTCGGACAGCAGACCCCAGTCTCCTGCCCGGACAGCGGGCCTCAACTCCAACACTCCTCCTCCACCGCCTCCTCTTCCCCCTCCGCCTCCCCCTTTACCTTCCACAGGTCACAGGGGTACGCCTCCTCCTCCCATCCCTCCTCTACCACTCCAGCAACAGCTCCCAGTCATCCCTCCGGCCCCCGCTCCTCTCCAGATTGCCCCAGGCGTGCTCCACCCTGCGCCTCCGCCCGTGGCGCCTCCCCTCCACTCCTCCTCCCCGGCCCGTTTCCATCAGCTCTTGGACAGGAGCCAGCCCATGGGTTCGGGGACCCAGTCGGATGGCACTATTCTGCCACCTCCCCCACCACCCCCGCCTCTGCCGCTCACTGGGGCACGGACCTCCTCGCCCCGTCTGTCAGGTCCGCCACCCATTCCGGCATTCCCTTCAGTAGGA
This sequence comes from Brachionichthys hirsutus, assembly GCF_040956055.1. NCBI lineage: Eukaryota > Metazoa > Chordata > Actinopteri > Lophiiformes > Brachionichthyidae > Brachionichthys > Brachionichthys hirsutus. The sequence goes on along the minus strand of NC_090916.1, from coordinate 1,580,815 downwards.
GCCATGGCCTCGCCGCCGCCCCACGGCTTCCTGGACGTGGGGGCCAAGAGGCACCATCCAGCCAGCCTGCCTCCCATCAGCGATGCACGCAGCGTTCTGCTGGAAGCAATCAGGAAAGGTGAGGCAAGCGCTCCCTTCCAGCAGCGAAGGGTCAGGCAGGGCTAGTTAGCACCCCCTAGACAAGACGAGCCGAGGTCCAATCCCGCCTGTTGCTGTTTCTTCTCACTTTAGGCATTCAGCTGCGGAAGGTGGAGGAGCAGCGGGAGCAGGAGGCCAAGCACGAGCGCGTCGGCAACGACGTGGCCACCATCCTGTCTCGCCGCATCGCCGTGGAGTATTCCGACTCGGAGGACGAGTCGGAGTTCGAGGAAGGAGACTGGATGGAGTGATGATGATCGCAGCGATGGGAGAGAAAAAGCAGCAATGGCGGAAGCGAGTGGGGGTGTACCCGTCACCACCACGCCTCGCCATCAAAGAGTCGTTTGTACTCTGGGAAAAAAGTGAGATCGTGTTGCCGCGCACTTTTTCTCTGTTACTTTTATTTTTCATCACGACATAACGGTCGCTTCGCAGTTTTTCTCCAGGGGGGGGGGGGGTCCTCCCGCCATCGTCGCGTGTCCCTTGGTGTCTCAGAAACAAATCCTTGCAGCCGTTCCTTTCTGCACGACAACATTACTTTGTTTCCTTCCTGTTGACTCTTGCTCTACATGAAAATAGAATTTTCGACAAACCACTTGTTTTTGTTTCTCAGCCGTACGTCGATGTGAAAAAAAAGAAAACAGAAAAGGAAAATAAATAATAATAAAAATACAATAAAAAATGAAGGCATGCTGCATTTATCCTTAGTTCTCTAGCACCATTCTGCCATCTGGTGGCTGAAGATGGAATTGAAGGAACACCGTCTTTTATTTTCCCTTTATTCATGGCACGTTTGCAGCTTTACCGGGCCACTGAACAGTCCCTCAGTGTGAACAGTTGGGTTGTCTTTTTTATTATTATTATTATTATTATTATTATCTGGAATGACTGATGATTGCTGTATGGTTGAAAGTGAATAAAAGGAAACACACGCCATCTTTGTTTGAGGCTACCTGTGTTGCATATCCATCCACTGCAACCCTGGAGCTTCCCTTCTCTGTCCAGGTTCTGTGACGCTCTGTTCTTTCACGTCGACAGGTGATGTCAAAGAGAACTCGAGCCACTTGAGATTTAAGTCTTTTGAGCGCCCCGTCTTTCCTTGCGTTCCTCGCCATTGGAAATGTACACGGCGAGCGACCATATTGGCCCTCACGCATATTCAGGGAGGGGGACTTTGAGCTCTGCTCGACCTTCTAACCGCCAGTGAAGGCCGGTTTCCCGTCTGACCCCTCTTCACTGCCCGCCAACAAGCAGCCTTTGGTTCAGCCGCAGCATCTGCGAGTCTGAGGGAAACACTTTGTGACACACTTTGTGCGACGCTGCTGCTTCCTTCTCTTCTCAGGCCGGAAGGAGAAGGATTCACGTCATTCTGCCTTGTTCTGGCTCATTTCAGAGAAAATGTCTGCCATCCATTTCCGTTCGTCCTTTCTTCTACTCGCCTTATTGTTCGTACAAAACGTATCGTTGAGTTGATGAATGTATCGTGCTGTTACTACTTACTTGCCTGCGCTTGTATGGATTTGCTGTTTCTATGTTTGGGGGGGGGACAGAAGGACAGACGCCCTGGTTTAAAGAAGAAAAGACGAGCTCAATACTGTATAACATGTAACTTATGTAACTGTTGGCTGTAACAGTTTGCCTGAATGAATAAAAATCTAACGTTATGTTTCAGCCCTAAACATCCTGGGGTTGCTACTCAGCTGAGCTTGGTTCTTCCTGTTTGTGTGTGTGTGTGTGTGTCTGTGTGTGTGTGCATGTGTGTGTAAACGTGAAGGTGGGCAGACAGTCAGACCTTATTTTCCAAAAATATTTGAGCGTTCTGATGATTAACGTCATGGCGTGGGCTTGAAAGGGTTAAACTGATTTTTTTTAATGTCAAGAGTTCAAATTAGAAATCATAATTTCCTAATTCATGCTCTATCTATATCTGTGAGCGTTTTAGGTTTCAGGACGACTTCTGCATCGCACAGTCTCGTCAGCTTTGAGGTCAATTTGGGATTCCATAATTTCAGCACATTGCACATAACTGATTCAGGACCAGCTAATCCTGTACGCCAGCCGGAGGGGAAGGCAGTTGATTCTGTTATGGGTTCCAACAGAACCCAGCTGTGGTACCACAGTAACAGAATGAATGAGCTGTGATGCCTTTTAACTCACTGAAGAAAATAAAAAAGAGCAATATGTGTTTCTTCCCATTTTCTCTCATTTATTACAATTTAGTCATCAACATGAAATATATATTAGCGAGCACAAGCGCAGCAACGCTACCATGGTAAAGAGACGTGAAGGACGTCTCCTAAACAAGATGCCCGAGCCTCTGTTTGTACTATACGGTGGCCGACACGGCCGAGAAGGGCCAAACGCACCTACAGAAGGGCCAAACGCACCTACAGAAGGGCCAAACGCACCTCCAGAAATAAAATGTATTATTATAATGTTGCTAAAAGTTGTCCAAGGGACTGCTCAGGGAGTTTGTGTGTTTGCGCAGACGCATGAAAAATTAGAGGGAACAGTGGTCGTGATCCATCTTCATTCATCAGGCCCCCGTTGATTAACTTCATCTGATCTGGTGACGACATGCGGGCAAACTAAAGGGCCTCCATATAACACATGCACACAAAAAGACACCCTAGAATAGAATAGAATAGAATTTCTGCGGCTTTAAATGAAGAATAACATTCTCTGTCTCCAGTTCAAGTATCTGCTCCTCTTTACTCTGTAAACAAATTATCTTTTACATAAACCTTGAGATAATAAGATATTGTATCACTGTATTTTAATTGAGGTAGTAATAATAAGTGAAGATGACGCCAAACACAAAATGTCATTTCATCACTGCGTCAGAAAAAGCAGTTCTACGTCACTGACGTAGGCCTGCGTCCAAACGCGGGACGATTCCGTTCTTCAAGGTGCGATTGCCAATCCGAGTTGTGTCACTTGGACGTAATGCCGCCTCGCCACCAGTAGGGGGCAGCAAAGCCTCTGACGCGCGATTTGCCAAAAGGAAGAAGTTACATTTACGAAGTAGAGAACTACTTCCGGTTTGACACAATTCATTCACCTCAGTCAGCCTGCGGCTGAGTTCTGTCACCAAATGGCTAAAATAAAAGACAAGAAGCGAGAGAAAGTCAGTGTCGCCACCGAGGTAAGAAGCTTAGCTTAGTGAGCTAGCCACCTGGATGCTAATGTAGCTAAATGCATGGAGCCTGCTGCTGCATCAAAGTAGTTTATGTCAAACACTCTGCGTGAAGGTCGGTTTCATCCTGTCACATTTGGCCTGAAAATATTGCAGATTGATCGCTTGGAGGAACGACGAGTGAGATGGAAAAATCACCTGGAGCAAGCAGATTATAGGAACAGAAGAGAGAACCTGTCTGAGCAGGAACGGTGAGCACGAATCCAAGGACGCACTGATGGACAAAAACAAACAAACGTGTCATACATCTGCCGTTAAGAAAGAAAGGAATGTCTCCGTTTTTTTATTAAGCGATTGAATTCTGCAGCGTGTCCCTCTGTCTCCTTCCACAGACAGGAACTAGAAGATGAAATGTCCATCATGAATGAGAGGATACAAAAGTTAGGTACGTTTGTTTATTAATGACGTGCGAATCACTGGGGTTATAGAGAATATAATATAATATAAGAATATCATTTATTCTTCAAATCCTACTAATGAAAAGGCTGCAGAAACGGCATTAAAAATCTAGACAGATGTTTAGGCCGACGAGCATGCTCCTGGGGGGGGGCTTTTATAGATCATTAGTAACCAACACTTCATTCTAGGTTTTATTTCTCCAAAAGAATCTGTCTGTAATGCAATGTAATGTCTATCTCATGTCTTTGGCTTCTCCTTTCCCAGATAAGGACCTGGAGTCACTCAGAGGAGAGAATCGGAGGAACATGCTGCTGTCAGTCGCTCTGCTGGTCGTCAGTGCTCTCTTTTACTATATCTTTTTCTACAATGAGGAGGACTCATGAATGAACCTGCTTTCTGAAAGGAAACTTCTCGGGACAATCGGGGGGGGGGGGGGGGGGGGGGGGGGCTCATGATCTGTATTGATGAAATGCTGCACTTTTGACTCCAGATGGCGTCATAGTTCTGAGCCGGAAAAGAAGCTGCGGCTCACGGTTTGTGTGGTAATGAGAAATTAGCACGCATTAGCCTCTTCATGGTTGCAGCTTTTTCTTCGTATTTTTTTTCATTGCTGTGTAAAAGTCTTGGCTGTAATGTCCTTCAACATAAAGAGGAACGCTGGAAAAACATTTTCATACTTAACGGTTGCATGCTATCTAAGCTTGGCTCATCCCACAAATACAGTAATGTGATATTGCAGTATTTTAGGCAATATAGCAAAGAATTGCATTTTTTAAATGTTCCAGAATAAAGACTGCTTTAATACTTTTAGCCACATATGAATAAATATGTGTAATAATGCAAGGTGCATCTCATACGGAGAGATATGTGTAATTTGATATGTTGTGTTCTTTGCAGTTTTCTTACAACATAATGTATTTGTTTATTTCAGTGTGCATGTTGAGCAGACGCTCTCCTCCAAATAAGAATTATGCCAGTCTTTTTCACGCTTATTTCCATTCAGGACTGAAAATGATCTCCACCTTCATGTGTACACAAAATGACCAACAATTTGTATGAAACGATCTGTTGCACGCTCCTTCGCCATCTGAACCCACTTCCTTCAAAAATTATAGTATAATAAAAGGCTTTTTTCACCATTGTGCACAAACCCTTTACACATCTAAAAGCTGCTTGGTGAACATGGAACTTTTCAATTCTGAAAAAGACGCTATAAGTAAATAAATAAATATAAATAAACACTTGTGTTTTTTATGTGTACTACTATTAAAAAGTTTGGACAGACCTTGTCATTTAATGATTTTTTTCTATATTTTTATTACTTGTAAATACAAACTGAAGACATCAAAACTATGAAGCGAGATATATAAAATTATATAGCAAAGAAAAATATGTGAAAGAACTAAATGTGTTTTATAGTTTATATTCCCCAAATGAGGCGCCCTTTGCTTTGATGACAGCTTTGTGAAACCCCGTCCTTCTCTCAATGGGCTTCATGAGGTCGTCCCCTGAAACGTTTTCACTTTACAGTTGGGCCTTGGCCGATGATGTGATGGTGTTTGTGTGTGTGGGGGGGGGGGGGGGCAAACTGAACCAGCATGGTGACTTTCACCTCCGGCCGGGCGGAGTCAGGGCTACTTGACCAAGAAGGAGAGAGATGGAATGCTGCGTCACATGACCTCAACCCAATCCAGATGGTTTGTGATGGACCGCAGAGTGAA